>NC_041384.1:61295465-61311382 GCF_002162155.2 Triticum dicoccoides | reverse complement strand
GCCGCGGCGGCAGCAGGCGGGGTCGAGCCCCCCAAGCCCCGATCCAATTTGGTTCGGGGGAAAAAGAGGAAAGGCGTGGAGAGAGTGGGGGGCGAGTGGGGCGACATGGGGAACCGGTTAGGGTTTTGGGGTGGTAATGGGGAGTGCGGGGGTGGCCGGCTGGGCCGGCCTGGCGGCCCGATGGCCTGCTGGGCCATGGTCCAGCGGGGGGGGGGATCTTCTATTTCTTTTTTTTTTGTTTAACTGTTTATAACATTTTTCTTTTACGGTTTTAATTCACACTATTTTTGTTTTATGAAATATAATTCTAGCACCTAAATTAGTGGTAGTAATTATATTACTGCCACAATTATCCTTTTATTTATTAAAAGTAGTTTTCAATAATTTAATCATTTAAGTGACGATTAAATAAATAATTTAGCTATTGTTTCTATCATTTAGTGCATCTAAGCATTTTATAAAATTTTGGGTTCACCACCCTGATCATATATGATTTATTTGCTACACTTTGAACATTTTAGATTTGACTTTAGAAAACTTTTACCGTTTGATTTGATTTTGAATTTGAATCAGTTCTGAACTAACGCGAGATTATCGACAATAATCGAGGTGACGTGGCATAATTACCCGAGAGTTACTGTAGCTTGATTACCCGGGCGTCACAGCTGTGTACCAGACCTGATGTAAACCTTGCCGTAAGTTTGGTAGGAAGGTACCAAAGTAATCTCGACATGGAACACTGGACATCGGTCAAGAATATCCCGAAGTACCTGAAAAGGACTAAGGACATGTTTCTCGTGTATGGAGGTGACGAAGAGCTTGTCGTAAAGGGTTACGTCGATGCTAGCTTCGACACAGATCTGGATGACTCTAAGTCACAAACCGGATACGTGTATATTTTGAATGGTGGGGCAGTAAGCTGGTGCAGTTGCAAGCAAATCGTTGTGGCGGGATCTACATGTGAAGCGGAGTACATGGCAGCCTCGGAGGCAGCAAAAGAAGCAGTCTGGGTGAAGGAGTTCATTACCGACCTAGGAGTCATACCCAATGCGTCGGGTCCGATGACTCTCTTCTGTGATAACACTGGAGCTATTGCCCTTGCCAAGGAGCCCAGGTTTCACAGGAAGACCAGGCATATCAAGCGTCGCTTCAACTTCATTCGTGAAAGTGTTCAAAATAGAGACATGGAGATTTGTAAAGTACATACAGACCTGAATGTGGCAGATCCGTTGACTAAACCTCTCCCTAGAGCAAAACATGATCAACACCAGAACTGCATGGGTGTTCGATTCATCACAATGTAACTAGAATATTGACTCTAGTGCAAGTGGGAGACTGTTGGAAATATGCCCTAGAGGCAATAATAAAATGGTTATTATTATATTTCTTTGTTCATGATAATTGTCTATTGTTCATGCTATAATTGTGTTATCCGGAAATCGTAATACATGTGTGAATACATAGACCACAACACGTCCCTAGTGAGCCTCTAGTTGACTAGCTCGTTGATCAAAAGATAGTCATGGTTTCCTGACTATGGACATTGGATGTCATTGATAACGGGATCACATCATTAGGAGAATGATGTGATGGACAAGACCCAATCCTAAGCATAGCTCAAAGATCGTATAGTTCGTTTGTTGTAGCTTTTCCGAATGTCAAGTATCATTTCCTTAGACCATGAGATTGTGCAACTCCCGGATACCGTAGGAGTGCCTTGGGTGTGCCAAATGTCACAACGTAATTGGGTGACTATAAAGGTACATTACAGGTATCTCCGAAAGTATCTATTGGGTTGGCACAACTCGAGACTGGGATTTGTCACTCCGTATGACGGAGAGGTATCTCTGGGCCCACTCGGTAATGCATCATCATAATGAGCTCAATGTGACCAAGTGGTTGATCACGGGATCATGCATTACAGCACGAGTAAAGTGACTTGTCGGTAATGAGATTGAACGAGGTATTGGGATACCGACGATCGAGTCTCGGGCAAGTAACGTACCGATTGACAAAGGGAATTGTATATGGATTGATTGAATCCTCGACATCGTGGTTCATCCGATGGGATCATCGTGGAGCATGTGGGAGCCAACATGGGTATCCAGATCCCGCTGTTGGTTATTGACCGGAGAGGCGTCTAGGTCATGTCTGCATGTCTCCCGAACCCGTAAGGTCTACACACTTAAGGTTCGGTGACGCTAGGGTTGTAGAGATATTTGTATGCAGTAACCTGAAAGTTGTTCGGAGTCCCAGATGAGATCCCGGACGTCATGAGGAGTTCCGGAATGGTCCAGAGGTAAAGATTTATATATGGAAAGTCAAGTTTTGGCCATCGGAAAGGTTTCGGGGGTTACCGGTATTGTACCGGGACCACCGGAAGGGTCTCGGGGGTCCACCGGGTGGAGCCACCCATCCCGGAGGGCCCCATGGGCTGAATTGGGTGGGGAACCAGCCCCTAGTGGGCTGGTGCGCCCCCCTTTGGGCCTGCCCTGCGCCTAGGGTTGGGAAACCCTAGGGGTGGGGGCGCCCCCCACTTGGCTTGGGGGGGAAGCCACCCTTGGCCGCCGCCCCCTTGGAGATCCATCTCCCTAGGGCCGGGCCCCCCCAAGGCCCCTATATAAAGAAGGGGGGAGGGAAGGCAGCTGCACCCCCTTGCTCTTGGCGCCTCCCTCTCCCTCCGTAACACCTCTCCTCCCCGCTTGCGCTTGGCGAAGCCCTGCCGGGATCCTGCTGCATCCACCACCACCCCATCGTGCTGCTGGATCTTCATCAACCTCTCCTTCCCCCTTGCTGGATCAAGAAGAAGGAGATATCTTCCTAACCGTACGTGTGTTGAACGCGGAGGTGCCGTCCGTTCGGCACTAGGTCATCTGTGATTTGAATCACATCGAGTACGACTCCATCAATCCCGTTCTCTTGAACACTTCCGCGCGCGATCTACAAGGGTATGTAGATGCACTCCTCTCTCCCTCGTTGCTAGATGACTCCATAGATTGATCTTGGTGATGCATAGAAAATTTTAAAATTCTGCTACGTTCCCCAACAAAGATTTCCATGTTGGGGAACGTAGTAATTTCAAAAAATATCCTACGAACACGCAAGATCATGGTGATGCATAGCAACGAGAGGGGAGAGTGTTGTCTACGTACCCTCGTAGACCGATAGCGGAAGCGTTATGACAACGCGGTTGATGTAGTCGTACGTCTTCACGGCCCGACCGATCAAGCACCGAAACTACGGCACCTTCGAGTTTTAGCACACGTTCAGCTCGATGACGATCCCCGGACTCCGATCCAGCAAAGTGTCGGAGAAGAGTTCCGTCATCACGACGGCGTGGTGACGATCTTGATGTTCTACCGTAGCGGGGTTTCGCCTAAGCACCGCTACAATATTATCGAGGAGTATGGTGGAGGGGGGCACCGCACACGGCTAAGAGAACGATCATGAAGATCAACTTGTGTGACTAGAGGTGCCCCCTGCCCCCGTATATAAAGGAGCAAGGGGGGACGAGGCCGGCCCTAGGAGGGGCGCGCCAGGGAGTAGGATTCCTACTCCTAGTTGGAGTAGGTTTCCTCCTTTCCTAGTCCAACTAGGAGAAGGGGGGAAAGGGGGGAAGAGGGGAAGGAAGGGAGAGAGGGGCCGCGCCCCAAACCCCTTGTCCAATTCGGACTGGGTTTGGGAGGGGCGCGCGCCACCTCCTAGTCCTTCCCACTAAGGCCCATTAAGGCCCATTGCTTCTTCCTCGTATTCCCGTAACTCCCCGGTACCTCCGAAAATACCCGAATCACTCGGAACCTTTCCGATGTCCGAATATAGTCGTCCAATATATCGATCTTTACGTCTCGACCATTTTAAGACTCCTCGTCATGTCCCCGATCTCATACGGGACTCCGAACTACTTCGGTACATCAAAACTCATAAACTCATAATATAACTGTCATCGAAACCTTAAGCGTGCGGACCCTACGGGTTCGAGAAGAATGTAGACATGACCGAGACATGTCTCTGGTCAATAACCAATAGCGGAACCTGGATGCTCATATTGGCTCCCACATATTCTATGAAGATCTTTATCGGTCAGACCGCATAACAACATACGGTGTTCCCTTTGTCATCGGTATGTTACTTGCCCGAGATTCGATCGTCGGTATCTTAATACCTAGTTCAATCTCGTTACCGGCAAGTCTCTTTACTCGTTTCGTAATACATCATCTCACAACTAACTCATTAGTTGCAATGCTTGCAAAGCTTATGTGATGTGCATTACCGAGAGGGCCCAGAGATACCTCTCCGACAATCAGAGTGACAAATCCTAATCTCGAAATACGCCAACCCAACATGTACCTTTGGAGACACCTGTAGAGCTCCTTTATAATCACCCAGTTACGTTGTGACGTTTGGTAGCACACAAAGTGTTCCTCCGGCAAACGGGAGTTGCATAATCTCATAGTCATAGGAACATGTATAAGTCATGAAGAAAGCAATAGCAACATACTAAATGATCGGGTGCTAAGCTAATGGAATGGGTCATGTCAATCACATCATTCTTCTAATGATGTGATCCCGTTAATCAAATAACAACTCTTTTGTTCATGGTTAGGAAACATAACCATCTTCGATTAACGAGCTAGTCAAGTAGAGGCATACTAGTGACACTCTGTTTGTCTATGTATTCACACATGTATTATGTTTCCGGTTAATACAATTCTAGCATGAATAATAAACATTTATCATGATATAAGGAAATAAATAATAACCTTATTATTGCCTCTAGGGCATATTTCCTTCAGTCTCCCACTTGCACTAGAGTCAATAATCTAGTTCACATCGCCATGTGATTCAACATTAATAGTTCACATCACCATCTGATTAACACCCATAGTTCATATCGTCATGTGACCTATACCCAAAGGGTTTACTAGAGTCAGTAATCTAGTTCACATCGTTTATGTGATTAACACCCAAAGATTACTAAGGTGTGATCATGTTTTGCTTGTGAGATAATTTTAGTCAATGGGTCTGTCACATACAGATCCATAAGTATTTTGCGAATTCTATGTCTACAATGCTCTGCACGGAGCTACTCTTGCTAATTGCTCCCACTTTCAATATGTATCTAGATCGAGACTTAGAGTCATCCACAGCTGTGTCAAAACTTGCATCGACGTAACTTTTTACGACGAACCTTTTGTCACCTCCATAATTGAGAAATATTTCGTTATTCCACTAAGAATAATTTTGACCGCTGTCCAGTGATCTACTCTTAGATCACTATTGTACTCCCTTGCTTAACACAGTGTAGGGTATACAATAGATCTGGTACAGAGCATGGCATACTTTATAGAACTTATGGCTGAGGCATAGGGAATGAATTTCATTCTCTTTCTATCTTCTGCCGTGGTCGGGCTTTGAGTCTTACTCAATTTCACACCTTGTAACACAGCCAAGAACTCTTTCTTTGACTGTCCATTTTTGAACTACTTCAAAATATTTTCAAGGTATGTACTCATTGAAAAAACTTATCAAGCGTCTTGATCTATCTCTATAGATCTTGATGCTTAATATGTAAGCAGCTTCACCGAGGTCTTTCTTTGAAAAACTTCTTTCAAAACACTCCTTTATGCTTTGCAGAATAATTCTACATAATTTCCGATCAACAATATGTCATTCACATATACTTATCAGAAATGTTGTAGTGCTCCCACTCACTTTCTTGTAAATACAGGCTTCACAGCAAGTCTGTATAAAACTATATGCTTTGATCATCTCATCAAAGCGCATATTCCAACTCCGAGATGCTTGCACCAGTCCATAGATGGATCGCTGGAACTTGCACATTTTGTTAGCACCTTTAGGATTAACAAAACCTTCTGGTTGTATCATATACGACTCTTCTTTAATAAATACATTAAGGAATGCAGTTTTGTTTATTCATTTACCGGATTTCATAAAATGTGGCAATTGCTAACATAATTCGGACAGGCTTAAGCATAAATACGAGTGAGAAACTCTCATCGTAGTCAACCCCTTGAACTTGTCGAAAACCTTTTTGCGTCAATTCTAGCTTTGTAGATAGTAACACTACTATCAGCGTTCGTCTTCCTCTTGAAGATCCATTTAATCTCAATGGCTCGCCGATCATTGGGCAAGTCAATCAAAGTCCATACTTTGTTCTCATACATGGATCTCATCTCAGATTTCATGGCCTCAAGCCATTTCGCGGAATCTGGGCTCATCATCGCTTCCTCATAGTTTGTAGGCTCGTCATGGTCAAGTAACATGACCTCCAGAACTGGATTACCGTACCACTCTGGTGCGGATCTCACTCTGGTTTACCTACGAGGTTCGGTAGTAACTTGATATGAAGTTACATGATCATCATCATTAGCTTCCTCATTAATCGGTCTAGTAGTCACAGGAACAGATTTCTGTGATAAACTACTTTCCAATAAGGGAGCAGGTACAGTTACCTCATCAAGTTCTACTTTCCTCCCACTCACTTCTTTCGAGAGAAACTCCTTCTCTAGAAAGGATCCATTCTCAGCAATGAATAACTTGCCTTTGGATCTGTGATAGAAGGTGTACCCAACAGTCTCCTTTGGGTATCCTATGAAGACATATTTCTCTGATTTGGGTTTGAGCTTATCAGGATGAAACTTTTTCATATAAGAATCACAACCCCAAACTTTAAGAAACGACAACTTTGGTTTCTTGCCAAACCACAGTTCAGATTGTGTCGTCTCAACGGACTTAGATGGTGACTTAGATGGTGCCCTTTTAAATGTGAATGCAGTTGTATTTAATGCATAACCCCAAAACGATGTTGGTAAATCTGTAAGAAACATCATAGATTGCACTACATCCAATAAAGTACGGTTATGACGTTCGGACACACCATTATGCTGTGGTGTTCCAGGTGGCACGAATTTGTGAAACTATTCCACATAGTTTTAATTGAAGACCAAACTCGTAACTCAAATATTTGTCTCTGCAATCAGATAGTACCATATTTTTCTTTTTACGATGATTTTCCACTTCACTCTGAAATTCTTTGAACTTTTCAAATGTTTCAGACTTATGTTTCATCAAGTAGATATACCCATATATGCTCAAATCATATGTGAAGGTCAGAAAATAACGATACCTGCCACGAGCTTCAACACTCATCGGATCGCATACATCAGTATGTATTATTTCCAATAAGTCAGTTGCTCACTCCATTGTTCCGGAGAACGGAGTCTTTAGTCATCTTGCCCATAAGGCATGGTTCGCAAGCACCAAGTGATTCATAATCAAGTGATTCCAAAATCCCATCAGCATGGAGTTTCTTCATGCGCTTTACACCAATATGACCTAAACGACAGTGCCACAAATAAGTTGCACTATCATTATTAACTTCGCATCTTTTGGTTTCAATATTATGAATATGTGTATCACTACGATCGAGATCCAATGAACTATTTTCATTGGGTGTGTAACCATATAAGGTTTTATTCATGTAAACAGAACAACAATTTATTCTCTTACTTAAATGAATAACCGTATTACAATAAACATGATCAAATCATATTCATGCTCAACGCAAACACCAAATAACACTTATTTAGGTTCAACATTAATCCCGAAAGTATAGGGAGAGTGCGATGATGATCATATCAATCTTGGAACCACTTCCAACACACATCGTCACTTCACCGTTAACTAGTCTCTGTTTATTCTGCAACTCCCATTTCGAGTTACTAATCTTAGCAACTGAACTAGTATCAAATACTGAGGGGTTGCTATAAACACTAGTAAAGTACACATCAATAACATGTATATCAAATATACTTATGTTCACTTTGCCATCCTTCTTATCCGCCAATCACTTGGGGTAGTTCCGCTTCCAGTGACCAGTCCCTTTGCAGTAGAAGCACTTAGTCTTAGGCTTAGGACCAAACTTGGGCTTCTTCACTTGAGCAGCAACTTGCTTGCTGTTCTTCTTGAAGTTCCCCTTCTTCCCTCTGCCCTTTTCTTGAAACTAGTGGTCTTGTCTACCATCAACTCTTGATGTTTTTCTCGATTTCTACCTTTGTCAATTTCAGCATTACGAAGAGCTTGGGAATCATTTCCGTTATCCCTTGCATATCATAGTTCATCACGAAGTTCTACTAACTTGGTGATGGTGACTAGAGAATACTGTCAATCACTATTTTATCTGGAAGATTAACTCCCACTTGATTCAAGCAATTGTAGTACCCAGACAATCTGAGCACATGCTCACTAGTTGAGCGATTCTCCTCCATCTTTTAGCTATAGAACTTGTTGGAGACTTCATATCTCTCAACTCGGGTATTTGCTTGAAATATTAACTTCAACTCCTGGAACATCTCATATGGTCCATGACGTTCAAAACGTCTTTGAAGTCCCGATTCTAAGCCGTTAAGCATGGTGCACTAAACTATCAAGTAATCATCATATTGAGCTAGCCAAACATTCATAATGTCTACATCTGCTCCTGCAATAAGTCTGTCACCTAGCGGTGCATCAAAGACATAATTCTTCTGTGCAGCAATGAGAATAAACCTCAGATCACGGATCCAATCCGCATCATTGCTACTAACATCTTTCAACACAATTTTCTCTAGGAACATGTCAAAATAAACACAGGGAAGCAACAACGCGAGCTATTGATCTACAACATAATTTGCAAAATACTATCAGGACTAATTTCATGATAAATTTAAGTTCAATTTAATCATATTACTTAAGAACTCCCACTTAGATAGACATCCCTCTAATCTTCTAAGTGATCACGTGATCCATATCAACTAAACCATGTCCGATCATCACGTGAGATGGAGTAGTTTTCAATGGTGAACATCATTATGTTGATCATATCTACTATATGATTCACGCTCGACCTTTCGGTCTCCAGTGTCCCGAGGCCATATCTGTATATGCTAGGCTCGTCAAGTTTAACCTGAGTATTCCGCGTGTGCAACTGTTTTGCACCCATTGTATTTGAACGTAGAGCCTATCACACCCGATCATCATGTGGTGTCTCAGCACGAAGAACTTTCGCAACGGTGCATACTCAGGGAGAACACTTGTACCTTGATAATTAGTGAGAGATCATCTTATAAAGCTACCGTCGAACTAAGCAAAATAAGATGTATAAAAGATAAACATCATATGCAATCAAAATATGTGACATGATATGGCCATGATCATCTTGCGCCTTTGATCTCCATCTCCAAAGTACTGTCATGATCTCTATCGTCACCGGCATGACACCATGATCTCCATCATCTTGATCTATATCAATGTGTCGTCACATGGTCGTCTCGCCAACAATTGCTCTTTGCAACTATTGCTATCGCATAGCGATAAAGTAAAGCAATTATCTGGCACTTGCATCCTATGCAATAGAGAGACAACCATACGGATTTTGCCAGTTGTCGATAACTTCAACAAAACATGATCATCTCATACAACAACTTATATCTCATCATGCCTTGACCATATCACATCACAACATGCCCTGCAAAAACAAGTTAGACGTCCTCTACTTTGTTGTTTCAAGTTTTACGTGGCTGCTACGGGCTGAGCAAAAACCGTTCTTACCTACGCATCAAAAACCACAATGATAGTTTGTCAAGTTGGTGCTGTTTTAACCTTCGCAAGGACCGGACGTAGCCACACTCGGTTCAACTAAAGTTGGAGAAACTGACACCCGCCAGCCACCTGTGTGCAAAGCACGTCGGTAGAACCAGTCTCGCGTAAGCGTACACGTAATGTCGGTCCGGGCCGCTTCATCCAACAATACCGCCAAACCAAAGTATGACATGCTGGTAAGCAGTATGACTTATATCGCCCACAACTCACTTGTGTTCTACTCGTGCAAATAACATCAACACATAAAACCTAGGCTCGGATGCCACTGTTGGGGAACGTAGTAATTTCAAAAAAGATCCTACGCACACGCAAGATCATGGTGATGCATAGCAACGAGAGGGGAGAGTGTTGTCTACGTACCCTCATAGACCGATAGCGGAAGCATTATGACAACGCGGTTGATGTAGTCGTACGTCTTCACGGCCCGACCGATCAAGCACCGAAACTACGACACCTCCGAGTTTTAGCACACGTTCAGCTCGATGACAATCCCCGAACTCCGATCCAGCAAAGTGTCGGAGAAGAGTTCCGTCAGCACGACGGCGTGGTGACGATCTTGATGTTCTACCATCGCAGGGCTTTGCCTAAGCACCGCTACAATATTATCGAGGAGTATGGTGGAGGGGGCACCACACACGGCTAAGAGAACGATCATGAAGATCAACTTATGTGTCTAGAGGTGCCCCCTGCCCCCGTATATAAAGGAGCAAGGGGGAGGAGGCCGGACCTAGGAGGGGCGCGCCAGGGGAGTAGGATTCCTACTCCTAGTTGGAGTAGGTTTCCTCCTTTCCTAGTCCAACTAGGAGAAGGGGGGAAAGGGGGGAAGAGGGGAAGGAAGGGAGAGAGGGGCCGTGCCCCAAACCCCTTGTCCAATTCGGACTGGGCTTGGAAGGGGCGCGCACCACCTCCTGGTCCTTCCCACTAAGGCCCATTAAGGCTCATTGCTTCTTCCTCGTATTCCCATAACTCCCCGGTACCTCCGAAAATACCAGAATCACTCGGAACCTTCCCGATGTCCGAATATAGTCGTCCAATATATCGATCTTTACGTCTCGACCATTTCGAGACTCCACGTCATGTCCTCGATCTCATCCGGGGACTCCGAACTCCTGCGGTAAATCAAAACTCATAAACTCATAATATAACTGTCATCGAAACCTTAAGCGTGCGGACCCTACGGGTTCGAGAAGAATGTAGACATGACCGAGACATGTCTCTGGTCAATAACCAATAGCGGAACCTGGATGCTCATATTGGCTCCCACATATTCTACGAAGATCTTTATCGGTCAGACCGCATAACAACATACGGTGTTCCCTTTGTCATCGGTATGTTACTTGCCCAAGATTCAATCGTCGGTATCTTAATACCTAGTTCAATCTCGTTACCGGCAAGTCTCTTTACTTGTTTCGTAATACATCATCTCGCAACTAACTCATTAGTTGCAATGCTTGCAAGGCTTGTGTGATGTGCATTACCGAGAGGGCCCAGAGATACCTCTCCGACAATCGGAGTGACAAATCCTAATCTTGAAATACGCAACCCAACATGTACCTTTGGAGACACCTGTAGAGCTCCTTTATAATCACCCAGTTACGTTGTGACGTTTGGTAGCACACAAAGTGTTCCTCCGGCAAACGGGAGTTGCATAATCTCATAGTCATAAGAACATGTATAAGTCATGAAGAAAGCAATAGCAACATACTAAACGATCGGGTGCTAAGCTAATGGAATGGGTCATGTCAATCACATCATTCTTCTAATGATGTGATCCCATTAATCAAATAACAACTCTTTTGTTCATGGTTAGGAAACATAACCATCTTCAATTAACGAGCTAGTCAAGTAGAGGCATACTAGTGACACTCTGTTTGTCTATGTATTCACACATGTATTATGTTTCCGGTTAATACAATTCTAGCATGAATAATAAACATTTAGCATGATATAAGGAAATAAATAATAACTTTATTATTGCCTCTAGGGCGTATTTCCTCTATTCCAGTACCTTGAAGACAAGGCGGCCGACAAACTTGTCACTTGGGACGGACAAAACATCACCACCATTGGGTGCACGACACTTGTCAAATCAGTCGTTGCTTCCCAGGCAGTGTATGCCATCACGCCCCTCGTCGTGCCACCGTGCTCTCTTCACAACATCAACAAATTGGAGAGGGCATTTCTCTGGTCTGGTTCGGATAAGACGACCGGTGCCAAATGTAAAGTGAATTGGAAGGTGGTCCGTCGCCCCAAGGAGTACAGAGGTCTTGGGGTTCTAGACACTGACAAGTTTGCTCAGGCCATACGTCTTAGATGGCCTTGGTATGAATGAAAGATGCCAAACAAGCTATGGGTGGGGCTTGGGAACCCGTGCACGGAGGACGACATGGACTTCTTATATGCCTCAACGACCATCATTTGGGGCAACGGAGCCAAAACATCCTTTTGGGATCCCCCGTGGTTTTTGGCGGAAACCGTGGGACATTGCTCCTTTAATATACGATGCCTCCACGCATAATAATTGGAAAGTGCGTGAGGCCCTCGATGCAAATGCTTGGATTCTTAAGATCAATCGCAACACCGTCATTTCCGTTGCCCACATCTGCCAATTCTTCACGTTATGGATGTTGATGCATGATCTACACCTGGGTACACAAACTAACGATGACATTATCTGCAAACATGCCAATAACAGGATCTACTCGGCGGCCATTGCATCCAAGGCACAGTTCCTCGGCTTGACGCTTTCGCCTATGGACTTTATGATCTGGAAGGCTTGGGATCCTCCCAAGATTAAATTCTTCGCTTGGTTTGCTATCCAAGACCGGATTTGGACTGCCGACAGATTAGAGCGGCGCGGGTGGGAAAACTGTAGGCTTTGCCCGCCCTGCAGGCATGAAGGCGTGGCGGGCGCGCACCTCTTCTACAAATGCCGTTACACCATTCGGCTATGGAACTCGGTCATCCTTGAATTCGGTCTTGCACACATGGACACCTCCTCTTGACACTTGGATGGGTCCGTTTTGGAATGGCGAGACAAACAAACCAGCTTGCAAAACCCAAATCGACAAGCCTTGGCCTCCCTTACAATGTTGGTTTCTTGGACAATCTGGAACGAGCGTAACGCCCGGTTCTTCCGTTGCAAGAGTGCACCGCGTCCGGTCCTCCTTCGTGCTATCATCGATGGCGCCAAGCTTTGGATTCTCACGGGTGCTAAAAAGCTGAGGTGTATTGTTGTGCGTGAGTAGTTGCCATGGTGTGCGTGTGGTCACTTGTAACATCCTAAAACTCTTCTCTCTTGTTTAATGAATGAGGCAAATCTTTTGTCTCCGTTTCAAGAAAAAAAGAGCAACTATTTTTTTCTTTTCGTTTTTCTTCTTCCTGTTCTTCTTCTTCTTCTTCCACAAATACTTGTCTTAACTTAGCATAAGATAGCTGACCACACATGCCATGTGGTACAACTATATTTTTTAACACAGTACAAACGCAAACGCTCATATACACGCGCATACGCTCACCTCTATGCACGCACACACGCACACCCTATCCTTATGAGCACCTCCGAAGGACTGAGCCGGCATATCATCTTGAAATTTACGAAGTCACCATAGGCACCTCGTCATCGACGGGAACATCTCCTCCCACTGAATGCGCATCGCCGAAAATCCTAAAAATAATCCAAAAATAAATACGAGCACCAGAACTTGAACTTTAGTGAGCTATGGATACCACACCCACTCTAACCATCAAACCAGGGGTTGGTTCGAAAAAAAAAGAGGTGCGCGTGTGGGTGCAAAGCGTCGGTCGGTCGCTCGTCGTGTCGTGTGAATTGTCACTGCTAGGCTGTATCCGGCAACATAAACTGCACGTAATTAATTAGGCTGCCGTTTGGGAATCTAGTAAATGCTAGACGTGCACGCATGGAGTTTATAATATCCTATTAACAGAAGATGGCCCGCCCCTAATTCTTGGTGCTCGGCCCACACACACACACACAGCGGCAGATGCTTCATCAGGTTCCCCGAAAAAAAAGGAAAAAAGTGCTTAATCAATAGCATAGCAACGCGCATGTTTGAGCTGCATACGTGCATGGCTGTTAGGACGGATCTAACTAAAACGGTACGGGATCACGCCATTGTTCGGTGGAGTGACCGATAGAGACAGTGCAAGTGCATGCCCGTTATATTACTACTGTAGTATGTCACAGTGCATCACTTGATACAAACCGCGAAGATGCAAACACAGCGACACATGGCATTGCCAAAGTCCAGGTCAGACGAACAAGCCACGATCGATCCTTCTGCCCAGGTCAACAGGTCAACAACTATAATTGTATATAGTACTCCCTTCATCCGGAAATACTTGTCATTAAAATAAATAAAAGAAAATGTATCTAGATGTATTTTAGTTCTAAATACATCTATTTTTATCCATTTTGATGATAAGTATTTTCGGACAGAGGGAATAGACAAAAACATCTCACCAACGGACAAAACCAAGCAAGTCGTTGCTGAAGTATGAAACAGTATTTCGAAACGGATCTGAAGCAGATGGGAAGGGGGGTTCACATTCACGTGACCGTGGGAGGGAAACCCGTTCGTTGCACACAAGTTTTCACTATCATCATCAAACTAATCATAGAAGGTTCGTCTCGGATTCGGGTTACTTAAGGTAAACCTGCCCGGTTTAACATGAACCGCACCAGCTTACGGTACCACCAGTCCACTAATATACTTGCATTTGGCGAGTGTGAGCTGGTTGGGGCCAGGAAGAACCACTGAATTGTTCAAAATTGTATTTATTTTGTTGGGTCTCCTCATAGATGGGGCAACCTATGGCCGAAGGACGCAGCTCCTCGTGCCGTCAATCCACTAACATGTGGGCTCGGCCCCATGCGTCAATGAGCCAACGGCAGGGTGCAGTACGGCAGAGGAGCCGACTCGATGGCCGATAGCCAAAGATGCACTTACTGCTGGCCCTTACTCCTCAGCATGTACCACTGTATGTGTTGCGGTCATGTGCGGCCACAGTGCCATTGCACTAGACACAGCGAACACTTTCTGCTTCTGGAATTGATGTATCCCAACCAAAATATTTCCATGTATTGCAGCCATGTGCATTCACTCCTCACGATCTCACGCTACTCAGGGGCTCAGGGCGGGCTCAGCATGTACCCACTGTACTGCGATCATGTGCATTCACAGGACCATCGCACTTGACACAGTCACACAGTGTCCTTTTTTTTTTAAAACAAGGCAAATGACTTGTCATTTTCCTTGATTAAGAAGAAGTGAGAATTGCCCGGTTAATTGACGGAAAACTTGGCTAAAACCGATACAACCCAACTCGTAAAGACATGGGCACCACCGGCCAACCTCGCCATCGACATGGAACATAAGCCACGACGGCACGTACCAACAAATGGCCACACGAACGAACAATTGACAGCTCCGACTTTGACAATAGGCATCGCCAGGGAAATATGCAGGACTTGTGCCGACCGTGCCTCCTGACCACCGAGCGCCTGTCATCGTCACCACCTAGACTCGCTCCACCGTAGCTCCGACTTTAAAGCAACCAGGCAATCCACGGAGAAGCACCTAGGACACGCCGGTAAGATCCGACTACCGAAGTCCGAGCCGCGACCCAAGATCCTCTCGACGCCATCATCGTTGCCAAAAAGAGATCCATGCCCCCGAAACGGCCGCCTCAGCAAACCATGCGGCGAAGATGCCGCCAACCACTAGCCTCTAGTTGTAGTCGGCTCCGAGACGATGCCTCAAGGAGGAAGAAGACGTGAAGACGCCTTCATCGCCAAATCGCGTAGATATGAGGTTTTCCTCCGGAGCCAATGCCATGGGGAGAGGAGAGGAGCAGCACACAGCAGCAACGCTTCCAGTCTCCCGCAAAGGCCGGAGATAGGATTTCTCCCGGTGAAGCTCGACCACCAACTACCCGAACCGGCCGGCCATGAACCCCCGCCCATCAAACCTCGCAGAGCACCAAGGGGAGCACCTCCAACCAGTGCCGACCCCTCGCTGAGACCGCCTGCGCGACCACCAGGCCAGCAGCCACAGCGCTGCCGGAACCTGGGCGCGCCCGCCGTTAGACTCCGATCTGGTCGCGGGATCCCTCGATCCGCCACGACCAGGCACTCACCACCCCCTGGCCGTAGCTGCCACCACCAAATGCGGGGCCGCCGCCCCGACAACCGCAGACCTCCACCGCGGGGTGGACGCACAACACCAAGCAGAGCC
>NC_041384.1:61261529-61295293 GCF_002162155.2 Triticum dicoccoides | reverse complement strand
ATCCACGCGCGACGACCAGTGTCCCCAGCCAGGGTAGCCTTCCGATGGGACCAGAACCAGTCGGAGTTGGCCAGATCCGGCAAGCTGCCACATCCGACGACGAGCACACGGACGAGCTTGGACAGGAGGAAAAGGGGGCCGCCACCCCGTCGAGACCTGCCGGAGGAGAGCCACCAAACGGCGCTATGGAGGCTCGTCGGCGCCGGCGACGCCACGCCGCACAGAGGCCGTGGAGAAGCAGAACCTCCCCTGCCGCAAGAGCGTAAAGCAGGGCGAGGAAATGCCCCGCCGCCGCCATCTGCCGGCCGGACTTAGCGTGCCGGCGTCCTCCAGCGACAGCGAGGGAGGAGGAAGTAGGGGAGGGGGCGGTGGCGGCTAGGGTTCCGACTGAGCCGCCGCCAGGAGTGACGCAGGCATGGGGAAAAGAGGAGAGAGGATGACGTCTACACGCGACATGGTGGCACGGCGGTGGCAAGAGGTGAGAAAGCCCAGCAGACGAAGCGGCGGAGGCGGCGGGGAGAGCACGCGTGGCAGTCTGGGGGGCGCGTGGCGAGCGCCTCAATTTATAGGCGCGCCGGAAGTGGTGCGCCAAATCTAGCGCGCGGCTGACCGCTTCCTCCCGCGCGTGCAACCTTTTCCCGCGCGCTAGTTTCCGCCTTCGCTGGAGCGCGCGAAAACGCCCCGCGCGCGCTAAAGCGACAGTTTACCCCGCACGTGTTTTTGACGAGGGATGCTTTTAGAGCATCAAATCAGTGGCCATTTCTTCTTCTTCTGAATTACGCAAACATGATTTTCTTCTACTTCTTCCTCATGCGCTTGAGAGAGCGTACAAATGGCAGCAACTACGAGGATGCAGAAAACAATTCTCGTGTGTGCAGGGAAAATGACAGGGGATGCAGTCTGCAGCAAACATCCCACAAAAGTACAGAACAGTTCTGCGTGCGTTTTTTCCTTTTCGTTTTTTTAAGCAAGGAGTTTTTTCCTTTTCAGCTCACACAGTTGTCCGATCAGCGCCAGAAAAATAATTTCGTTAGAGAGGAAAAGCACAGATTTGGCATGCAGGCTGCAAGGGTTCTTTAATCTTTTGTTCGGCTGATAGACATTGTTTATTCCACGAATTCTGGACCTGTCAGTTTCCAACACTGCTGAGCATTCATGTCCCAACCAACACACCAGCAGCATAAGAAGAAATCAACTTTCCAGGATAACACTCGAGTTATTCAGTGGGTCTACTCAAACATGGAGTAACACTATTCCTAACAGAAAAGAAAACCACAAATAAATGATGAAAAATGGTCAAATGGAGATGAGAGATCTGATCTGAAGTTGTGAACATGCATAGCCATGCTCATCGATTATTTTTCATATACACTACCACAGCATTACAGAAGCTTAACCAAAACCAACACACGACTTGGGTAAAACTCCACTCGACATTAAGTACTGTAGTATCAACGCGCGTCCTTGCACACGGCGAGTTCAGTGCGGTTAGACCCTCTGCACTGCGGCGCCGTGGCCGCCGCCGACGGACGCCAGCGCGCTCCTCACCGTCACGGCGACGCGGCAGCCCTTGAGCGCCCGAAAGCTCTCCTGCCGCACCCTGAAGCACGTCGCCATGGCCGTCTCCTCGTCGTCCGAGAACGACGACGACGACGACGAGTGCAGCCTGCTGCTGCTGCCGCCCGCGCGGCGGAAGGACGACGTCGAGGAGGACGAGGACGACCCGGAGGAGAAGGATGAGGTGGGCGATACCGACGAGGGCGCCGTCCGGCCCCGCCTCCGCGTCGCCATGAGGATGGAGCCCAGGATGCGGGACGGCCTGAACCTCTTGCCCCCGGCGGCGGCCTTGCGCGCCGCGTGCTTCTTCGCGGCGGCGGTGCCTCCAGCGGCGTAGTAGGACGGCGGCGGCGTGAGCGGCGGCATCGCGGCGTCGGAGACGGCGTTCTTGGGCGTGCCCGGCTGCGACTCCCACAGGAACGGCACCGCGCCGGCGGAGGCCACGCCGTAGTAGACCCGGAAGGACGGCGCGGCGGCCGAGCTGTCCCTGGTGAGCAGCCTGGAGAGGAGCTTGCCCCCCTGCCTCGCGTTCGGGTGGACCACCGCCTCCTCCCTCTCCTTGCCGACGGTGGCCGCCATGGACGGATGGATGCACCGACGTGTCTCTGCTCTGGCAGGGTCGCGTCCTTGCAAGTTGCTGGAGTCTTGCAGAGGAGGACGAGGAAGTGATCACTGAGATGCGCGGCGAGTGTGGGGTTTTATGCTCGTCGGCAGCAGAGAGAGAGGGTGGATTAATAATGAGAAGTGTGCTGGCCGGCCGTTTGCACGTCTCCCGCTGCTGCTGTTAGGCATGTACAATGGTTAATAAGGTAGTCTTATCTTAAGTCTTGCATGTAATTTAGATATGACAAAAAAAAAGTCTACAATGGATCATCTCTTAGCCTTATAACTAGTCATTCCTAAAAATGTGGTGAGACATATTGTGCTAAGAGATCATCTCTTGTCTTTTCTTAAATAAGAGAAGACAAGCCTTTTCTTATGAGTTCTCTCTCCTCCACATTATCATTTATTCTACGTGGCACTCTTAAGATAGCACCATTGTACATGCCCTTAGTACGTATCTGATCTGATTACTTTTGTTACTGCTCGGCTGTCCGAGATTCCACGATGCAGAGACGACCTTTGACCTCGCACTGTTTGGATCCATGAGCTAAGCAGGATTAATTTATTTTCTACCCGTTGCAAAAATACGGCATCGCTTCATATACACACGAACACTCACCTTATGAACACACACAGTTATTCATCTGAGTACATTTAAGCGACTGAACCAGTAAATTGTAAAAATCATGGGGTCAACATAGGCGATTTGTAGTCGACGGAAGGGTCATCTCCCACAAATAAACATCACTGAAAAATCTTCAATAATTCCAAAATAATGAAAGCGTCCATGATATATCTACAACTTAATCTAGATGGACCACCCTCAAAAAAAAAATCCAGATGGACCGGTCCTACTACAAAAATCTTAATTATCTGAAATATGCACAACTTGCATACGACATTGTGATTAGCTAAGGCAAGCTTCTTACCAACAATTACTTCATTAATATGCAATCCACACTACGATATACAAGCAACGTCATGAAATTTCTAATTAAAATTTTGTTTACAATCTGTGCATCCTATAAACCACACAGAAAAGATCAAATATTAGTAACGGTTCTGCCTTATAGTTAACCAATGAAATACGCTTCCTGCAAAAAAATGAAATATGCTTGTAAAGGCGAAATATGATAACTTAAAATTGTAGATGCATCGTGCACCTTTTTATGGGAGAACGTGGTACATAAAACCTGCGAAAACCTGGAATTTTGCATCAGACAGTTTAATACCTATGAGTAATCTTAAGAAAAAAGATCTCATCTAAAAGAAGATCTAAAAAAACTCATGCGGTAGACTCTCAGCAGCTTGGTTTACACATGTCACGAAAATCCATCTGTAATAATTATGTGAAAAAGTCCAAAATAGCCTACCGGGGTTCAGTTGGCGAGGCTTCTTCCTACATCTGCGAGTAAGGGGCAACCTTTTTTTATTAATTCACAGGTAAGGCAAAGTGCTTTTTTTTAGAGAAGCATCTAGTTCCATCTTTCTTTCATTAGTTAAGCCACCTTTTTCTAGGAAGGATTTTTTAATTCTGGATTAATAGTATTTAGAATGGCTTTTTCATATTGAGAAATTCTGTCTAGTGGCATTCGATCACAGAGGCCGTTGACAGCAGCATAAATCACAATAGTTTGTTTTCTGACAAAAAAACCCTACAACATTGTATTTTGATTAGGCAAGAAAAACTCCGACCAACAATTATACTACAGTAATATGCAATTACAGTATAAAAACGATATCGTGACATTTATATTTATGATAATAGTAGCTGGCGAATGTTCACTGTAGGGGGGTTGGCAAGCGAACCATCTTTGCTGGCAGTTTTAGTTGTAAAACGAGATCAAATAATTGTAGTTTTAAATGAAAATTGTCTTCTGATAGAGAAACTGCCATGTCGCCTTAATAAACTGCCACCTCTCCCCTCTTCCTATCCACTGAAACTGCCAGGCGAACGTTCGCGTATGCAACCCTCTGTGGCGAACGTTCGTCAGTTATGAGGGTCCTTATATCTAAACTTTTGATTGTGATTGTGGCTCATAATTTTTCCGGTGAGGTGCTTTTGTCGGCTTGGGATTTCCATCCTGTTTGCTCGAGCACTACCATCATCACCCCTCATTCGTCGGAGCTCGGCAAATCCTGTTGTAGTAGAGTTATGTCTTGTGTGACAGGATAATGTCAAGAATGATTGTATTAATCTTACTTGATTAATATATGATGTTTAAAAAAAAAGAAACATCGTAAGTTGATAGTTCCATAACAACGAGGCGTTTGTGATGGTATCGTCAATCTTCAATATATTGTGCGTGTGATGATAAGGTGGGTATGATATATCTAGGGAAACACTTGCCATCACCCGGTGGATCGCAGCGGCCGCATCTGCCACCTTTTTTCTGCATGACACGCGTCCAAGTGCTCTCATACCATCCTTCGTCAAACGTGCTTCCGCAACAGGGGTTATGCTTTTGAAGCATATGCAATGTTGCAATGGTCTATGACGGCTCTATATTTTACATCAAAACCTGTCTTGCGGATTTTTTTCCGGAACAAACCCTCGGTTGCATTTCTTTTACAATAAAAATATTGTTGTAAAAATAATTATGCAAGAAGCAATGGTGGAGGCGCGCTCGGCCGTTCGATGCGGCGGATACTCGCGACTGGGCTGATGTTTAAAAAGGTAAGCCGACAGACGCGTAGCACACCAACGCCGGTACTCGTCTAAAACAGCTTAGCATTTGATTCTCAGAAAAAAGAAACAGTTTAGCATTTGGTAGACAAATACCGACAGACCTCGCCGCGTGAGGAGCCTACGTGGAGCGTGAGCGAGCAATGCTACACACATGGACGGGGTATTACGGGATCAACGGAGAGGCTTGCATGGGATCTTCTGATTGGATCAAATCAGGTGAAGGGGCCCACCCCCGCCTGAAAATCAGAGGGGACAGAGATTAGTTAGAAGAGAGACCCCGTAATCGTCCGTGTGTTTAGAATTATCGAGCGTGAGCCCATCCCATGCATCGGCCATAATAAGTGCTCCGTATTTTGGCCCACGGAAGCTGGATTTAGACATGCATGGTCCATCATTGGTAGTACTGGAGCGTAGTCGATCGCTTGCTCCAACTAAATTCTCTGATGGATAGACCTAGCCAACGACGTACGTAGATCTCTGTTTTGGATCCTCCCAGCTGCTATGAAAAGCACAGCGATTAAATACGTAGTATTATGTGCACCAATACCGTCGCGCTCTCTCGCCGGCCTCCTTGTAGCACGAGCGCGCGAGGCTACAACAGTGTACTGAATTTGTTGTCTCCTATAATCTTAGTGGTTGCGTAATTATGATAAGAGATGATAATATTTTCTCGGCAAGAAAATTAAAAAAGAACACTTTCCTAGCTAAAAAAAGATGATGATACTAGGGTAACCATTATTAAATCCGCTGCTGAAAAATGGCCATGAAGACATAGAAACAAGCTAGACGAAGACAGGTAAAATCGTAATTATGTGGCCCTTTTTAATAGGATCAAAATTATACGATAATTATCATAGTATTCACTATCAGAATCACAAATTCAGTAACAGAGACTACCTTACTAAGATAAAGCATAGTTGCACGTCGCTAGGTGGTCTATGGACCTGGATGTAATTGTTGTTATTTTCGGTGTTCATTAAACTGACTTGACAATGGATAAATAGATCGGAAGTTTCCCCACAAAAAACAAACAAACATGATTGAGTCCTTCATTATATTCTCCTTTCTTTTCGAGATCACAACATGATTTTTTTAAAAGAAAAGATCACTACATAGTTGAGTCATGAGTCCATTATACTACTTCCCTTTTGATTTATTTTCTCTGCAGGGGAACATACATCATTTGCACAACAACAAGAGCAACAAAAGACACATTTCAAAGAGCTACGCAGCTTACCTGCTGCACATACACTGCAGGGTCCTGCAGATCGATGCATGGAGTTGCTTTCGACCTCCTTTATCTGGGGGAAGCTAATCTAATGATCGCCATTAAAAAGCCTAATGGTGTCGTTAACTTGTTAATGGAAGTGGGGTTCGATTCGTACACTGCTTACACACAGGGGTGGACCGTGCATGGAGCATCAATGCAGTACTGTGGTCGATGAACTGTCATCGGATGGTCTTTAAAGAAGGCCATCAGCTCTTTTGTTTATGTGTGGATTAGCGGAGGGTAGCTGGACTTTTCACCTAACGGCACGCTGGGCCTTCAATGCTTGCAGGATCAGGGCACGACACTGCCCACTTAAGAATGCTTGTAGGAACAACTAATTTAATCAATTGGGTCAAAATAGAGCAGGGTCTAGGCTCCATGTTGTTTCTCTTAAATCATTTTATGTACCCGTGGAGGTGGCATTTCATTCATGCGCTCTTCGAATTCCGGCATTTCTTTTAGTCCTTATTACAAATAAAATTAAGTTAAGGTGCCATGAAGGTTGGTCATCTTTTTTCTCTCGTGCAAAAAAATTTATTAGATTTTATTTAGATCTAAATCTATGTCAATCTTGATCTAACATCCAACGAGTATAACCATGTTTCTGGCAAATGTGCATCGATGCGTGTTATTTAAGCACCAAGTACTACAAATTAGAAACATGGCGTCCTTACAGATAAGACCCGAAGGTCTACAACTTGCAGATAAAAGCCAAACAAGAAGAAAATATAACATCGAGGCTAGAAAAAGAAGTTCCAAGACGAACGAGGAACAGCGAATCTGAACCTAGGTCTGCCCCGCTCGCATTGATGTGCGCACGGTGCCATGCATAGTTCCGTGTTGCCTTGTTGTGGATAGATGATACTCCTACCACATCCATCGCGAAAAATGTGAATCTTTTTGGGTTCCCGATTCTTGATGCAAGTAAGATAGGGCCTAGGAGTAGCCCGACATGGGGATGACAAAATCTAGGTCGTCCGTTCATTAATGATCTTGCGCACATCCAAGCTAGGAGTAGATCATTAGACCAACGACATTCATTTCTTTACCTCCGGAGTGTGCCTGACGGTGCACTTGAAGGATTCACTCCTCTGGTAATCCACTGGAGCAGCAGGCCCTCTGTTTATTCCTCTCCCTGCCCATGCCATTGCCGCCCCACCGGCGCACCGCCCTGCGTTCGTTCTGCCGCCGTGAATCTGTAGCCATCGCCTCGGGAACAGCAGGGCCGGCCCGCCGGCCGGCAGGAGCAGGCGGCAGTTGGGCGGGCGGTTAAGCAGTTGGTTAGGGATTGAATGCTGCAGCAGTAGCATGAGCCAGTAGCGGCACGTAGCGTCCGGTGACACGAAGCGAAAGGCGACGGCCGATGGGGCCGGCGACGTGGAGGTAAAGAGGGATGGAGCCGGCGATTCGACATGGCTGCTGCGTGGAAGCAAAGCAAGGCAAAGCTAGCTAGCACGGCAGGAGAACGATGGCGTCTGCAAACAATATACTCCTGCCATATCTATCTCCTCGGGAATGGCAGAAGCAGGGGAAGGAGATCGTGAGAGTAACTGTTGTCCACGAGTAGGCGAGCGATCTTCTGTTTCCTTTTAATTTTTTAGAGGAGCAGCAGGCGAGTAATCGTTCGCTGTAGAGGTTCATTCGGTTATCCTCTGTCTCAACGTACAGTTTATATTTCTGAACATGTAAGTTTGAGCAGAGATGAGTGTTCTTCGGTACCGCAGGTGGCTCTGGCAACCTACAGGTTTGCAAATGTGACCGACACAACGCACGAACGAGAAAGATAATCCTCGGCTAGATGGACTACGCTCCTCGATCGATTCAGTTTAGTCGTCGGTAAAAAAGTTGATTATTCGAAATTGCTTGCGCTCTTCCGTAAATGATGATGTGTTGTAATAGCTTCCTTGTATATGGTTCCGCTCCGGGGTGCAATGGATCAATCGCTTCGAAGCACTCTGAACAGACTAGAGTGTACGATATCGGAAGTTCTGTCGTCCAGACTTTTTTTTTTTTGAGAATCTGTCGTCCAGACATTTGAAGTTCTTCTTCTCTCTTTCCCCTCCGACTCGGCCTTAAGGCCCATTTGGCGCTTGGGCCGGCCCAGAGATGTATTATGTCAAACATTGTTTAGCTCATCAGTGCGCTTATAAACAGATTAGTCGATATGTCCGAGTGGTTAAGGAGACAGACTTGAAATCTGTTGGGCTACGCCCGCGCAGGTTCGATCCCTGCTGTCGACGCTTATCTTTTTTCAACTTTTTATTTCGTTTCTGCAATCCCCACTTGCTTTTCTATATCAGCTATATATAGGTGCGTACGCACAGTACATATGTGCTCTCACCATCCATGCTCCCTTTCTCCACGCGGGCGGCGTACGACCTCACCTTCAGGGATGACTCACAGGACATCCACTCCATCCCTATTTGGTCGTCGCGAGTCCCTACTAGGGTCAAGATCTTCGCCTGGCTTCTGTTTCAAGGTCGACTAAATTGCAAAATAAACCTCCTGCACAAGCATATTGTCTCTGATGCCGTCTGCCCAAGATGTGGCTTCGATGGTGAAGATACATCTCACATCTTCCTCAACTGCCCCCTAGCCCAGCGCATCTGGCTAAGGCTGGGTTTCACACCTAGCGGTGGCATCGAGGATCTTTGGGCTTGCCCCACTCCAGCCGCTACGGATCACCGGGTTTGGAACTTGGTACTGCTCATCACTCTTTGGAAAATTTGGGACTCTTGGAATGCCATGACTTTCAGGCAGCAAGACCACTACAGCATCACCACTCTCACAAACATAGTACAAGACCTTATGCTCTGGACTCACCGGATGAGAAAGCCAGAAGAAAAACAGGCCGCCTCCTCGTGGCGTTCTTACCTGTCCTCACGTTTACACGTGCCTATGTAATTCACCTCTTTGTAATCACTCGCACGATGGATTGCAAAGATTGAGAAATATATTCAGGTGGGGAGCTCCCTCTGTTGATTGTTCAAAAAAAAAAAAGCATCCATGCGCCCATGTCCATGTCGGGAGATTAGATTCTGAACCGCTCCAGGGTTTTCTTCCCCGTTTCTGCAAGGTATCGGGCATGCGCAACAGAAGAACAATGGTGATATGTTGTGCGGAGGTATCGGTGCTTGCTGTTATGTGTCGGCTGCTTCAAAGCCGTAAAGGTTGGCTTCTTCTTCCTCAAAGACTCAAAACTCGCATCTGTCCTCTTCAAGACACCTGTCCTGACTCACTTCTTCCCGAGCTGCTCTCCTCTGTTCCAACTTACTCCCTTCGGAAGTGATCTAAACGCTTTTATATTTCTTTATAGAGAGAGTACTTCAAAGAGTAAATAAGACACACACACACACAAAAAGGAAGTGGCGGCACAACAACTCAACCAGTTTTTTTCCAGATAATCTTGCAAAGCTTTATTCCGTCGTCACAATAAAATTCAACGGGTTGGCCTAGGCAAGCATGACGGCCACCCCCCCAAATTAAGGGCATGATGATTGTGTACATCGAAATTCAGGGTTGTAAACTCATGTCTAAAAATACATAATAAAAAAGCTGAAGATCGTCCTGTTATTTCGGCATCTATTATTTTAGTAGTAAATGCTTTTGAATAGGTGTTGATCAAGAAATCAAGTAAGGAACATGAATTGGTTTCTTCTAAGTGTAGATCGGGTCTTACTCTCTCAAGTCTCAAAGTATCAACAAGTTTGAGTGGAGGGATTGAGAATATTGAGTAAGGGTCGAGCCCATGGGAGTGCGAGCTGTGTGGCCTTCAGTTTTCTAAATTGTAGTGCGGCCCATTGAGCTGGCCAGTCATTGGCATGCAACTTAATTGGCTTATGGGCAACACGCACAAATGTGTGATGAAGCAGCAGACCACCCGATTGCCTGATGTGCCAATCCCCCGTCCAGCCATTCATCTTGAGGAGATGTAAGTCTCCAGACTCCAAGGCTAGGCTCCAGTGGAAAATCAACATCTCTTTGTTTCCTTCTTTTCCTCTCTGGCATCGATCAATCCTTTGTTAAGTACAACAACACCATGAGCTTCCTCTTCTTCCCCAACCACCTAACGATGGCATGTCGACATCATAGTTTTTTTATTCTAGAACTACTAGGGAACCCTAGTAGTAGCCCGGGTTTAATGCTCACTAGTAGCACGGGCAGCCGCGCTATCAATAAGGCGCTACAGCTATTACTTTAGCAGTAACGCGTGCGACAAGCGCTACTGCTAAGACACATAGCAGCAACGCTTATTCTATCCCGCGCTGCTGCTAATCTAGATAGTTGTAGCGTGTTTACTTTCCATCGCTACTAATACTTTTTTTTCATTTTTAGTGTATTTATACGCCGTTATACAAAATTTGATACAATAACAATTATGAGGTTTATATCATTATGTCTGTAACAATGTGTCAAATGAAGATTGATTAGGTTCAAGTGGAGGCAATATGTGGTGCATGTCAAAAGTATACTACTAATCCAAACATGATCTAGTTTGGACTAGTAGTACTTTCGATGTGCACCACATGTTGCTTCCACTTGAATCTAATCCGCCAGCACAAGCTATTTAATCATCATCATAGTCATTACCACCGACAATATTTATTTAATCATCATAGCATAGTGTAGCACATCATCATCTTCAAACTCATTCTAGCTAGCTAATCACCACCAACACTAGATGCGGTAGCTATCTAATCACCACCAACACTAGTTAATAATAATCATCATAGTCATTACCACCAACACTAACTATTTAATCATCATAGTCATAGTGTAGCATATCATCATCTTCAAATTCATTTCTAGCTAGCTAATCACTCATGCTGCTCTCTCTCAGGTAAAATAACATAAAACATGTGTAGCTCTCCTCCTTCATCAAGTTGGAGCATGCAGATGAACCTGTCTCCTAATCGTGGGATGCGCTTCTGATTGCTGCCCCTAGTACTTCTCTGCGATCGTTCACAATTTTGCTCCAGTCTTTCACTATTAAGCATTCATCGCTATTAGAAATCCTGAATGCACTAAAGTGCATTGTAGGATATCTTGGTCGTAAGCTAACAATATTCATAGTACCTTTAGTCTCGATCCAATTAGGCACAACATTCATCGGGAGTCCCTGTTGAAGAACATCGTATAGTAACATACTTAGCAATGAAGTTTAGCTTAAAAAATAATGTATGCAAAAAATGCACTGAGGACAAATAGTAAAAATCTTACCATTTTTCCTAAATAGATGTGACTGTAGTTCAGTACGAACACTATTGGTCGCACGTTTTGAGTACTAACATTTCTAAGTGCAGGAAGAAAATTTGTCTTGAAAGTATGAAGATCCTCAAGCCATGAAATATAATGACTTATCTCCTCGCAGTTTAGTTCAGCCCCGGGACAGTAGTAGGTCCTGTCTACCAAGCGTTGGACATGTTTGCTTGAACGGAAATAAGCTGACAATAAAAATTAGTTGTCAACTATTTTTGAATAAACAATATCAAAGACATAAATATGGTTGAGAAACTCACATAATGGTATAACTGGAGGCATCTGCACATCGACCCAGATGTCGATATTACCTTCAATATCATCTTCCGGACGAATATCAAAGGTGATAACCATGTCAGACTCAAATGCATAAGTCATGCATAGTACTTGCCAAGGTTTGCATCCAAAATAGGTGTAGTCGTCTGCATTGTATAATTTTGCGTGGAAAATACGACCATGCTCGGTCTTCAAGTAAACTCTCTTTACCTTCATAGTACGACTCAAACCTATCTTATCCAAGACAAAAACTCTTGCATGACAGGGGATACGCTAGTAGAATAGTAAAAAGATTAAATTATAATTTGAAGCAAATGAAGGAGATGTCATGCTTAATTACGAAAAAGACTTGCCATTGTGACTTACTGTGTCCACTTCGTAGTTCTCATCTAGCTTGATGCTGAAGCGCCTATCATCATCTAGGAAGATTCCGTCGCATAGGCCGCGCTCGTCTTCGCAGTATTTGCAAATACCGAAATCCTTTTCGTCGTCAGACATTTCCTATGTTCATAGTTGAAACATTAATTGAAAATCGATCGAAGACAACTACTAGGATACTCAACACACAAATCCGGGGCACTCGATATCTCCTACATATTCTGGCACAAGTCATGCCAAAATTCACGGAAAAATCCGGCATGACCTTTGTTAAAATAGGACATATCGAGCGCTTGAAATTTGCCGAAACGGAAATGAATCAACACTCAGGCAAAACATAGGCCACTCAGAGGTGTAACCTGCAAACAAGCACATATCCTATTTGAGCAACAGAAGATATACACTTCAAAATATCTTATAGGACTCATATTGTCATGAGCATTCAATAAGCAAAACCAAATCGTAAAATAAATAAGTATTTAAATTAGCATGTATTCAATAAGCAAAAGTAAATCATCTCATGCATCCGTACATCGTCGAATATTATCACTAATATATCCCGAATAGTATCATACATATAACATCACTAATACAACTAAAACCCTAGCGCACGACGGGTAACGGCATGGGCGGTGGACACCCACAGAGAAGGAACCATCATAGGATCATAGCTTCAGTGAGATCCCTGGAGAACCTGCTGTGTATTGGAGAACTTGTGCTCCAACGCAAACAAGTAGCGACGGACGTGCGCGTCCTCCTCACTGACACGGTGACGCACCACCTTCGCGGGGTCCACGAGCCTTTAGACCGTCACTGGGCCACGCGACCGCCACTAAAGAAGGTTCAGGTCAACGACGGGCTGATTCCTCACCAACCTGCGCCCCCCGGTAGGTAGCGCCTCCCAGTACCACCCCGGTGGAGCCCAGTCCCGAACATGGCCCATCTGGTGACGTAGGTGTCCTCCGCTGACTCGACGACGAGGATGCGGGATAGGCATCATCGACGTCGATGCGGGAATAATTGCTTTAACTAAAAAAGTAAACTAGTTCTATTAATTTTCGTATTAAAATAAAAATAGTTGTATTAACTCAACTAGTTCAATTAAGCACTTACTATAAATAAAAATAAACTAGTTTTTACTAAAAATAAACTAGTTCAACTAGTTATATTAATTTTCTTACTAATTCTATTAAACACTTACTAAAAAACAGTAAAAAAGACTAGTTAGATGAACTCTAAAATTTAACCCTAACTGATCAACTCTAAAATTTAATGAACCCTAACTAATTTGATGAACTCTAAAATTTAACCCTAACTAATTTGACGAACTCTAAAATTTATTGAACCCTAACTAATTTGATGAACTCTAAAATTTAACCCTAACTAATTTGATGAACTCTAAAATTTAACCCTAACTAATTCGATGAACTCTAAAACTAATTCTATTTAACAACTACTGCCATAATTAGCATCTAATTTGATGAACCCTAACTAATTAGATGAACTCTGAAATTTAGCCCTAAGAAACCTAGCTAGGCAGAGGTAGGGGAGGAGGAGGAGGAGGGCGTGCTCACCTCGGGCACCGGCGGAGTTAGGGAGAGGGGCACGCGGTGTCGAGGTCGGGGACGGGGTCGGGGTCGGGGCGGCGGGCACACGACGGAGGGCGGCGATGTAGGGGGCGTCGAGGTCGGGGTCGGGGGCGGCGTCGAGGTCGGGGTTGGGGTCGGGGGCGGCGTCGAGGCTGTGCGGAGAGCGAAGAGTCGCGCGCTGCGGCCAACGGATGCAGGGCGGCGACAGTGGGGGAGTAGGTATTTGGGGGAAGTGGCCGTGGGGGAAGAACGAACCGCGTGGTTAAGTCAAAAGTAGCAGTAGCGCGTTCCAGGAAGTGCGCTGCTGCTACGATAGCTATAGCATGTTTTTTAACAAGCGCTACTGCTATTCCTTTCTCTTTTTATTTGCTTTCCATTTAATTTAATTTTCGTTAGCAGTAGCGCCTTTGTTCGTAAACGCGCTGCTACAAAACAAGTATCGGTAGCGCGGTTCTACGTAGATCACGACTACTATATGTAGCCTATCGGCTAAGCCGTGGGAATTTTAGTATTAGCGCTTTTATCTTCAGGCACGCTACTGCTACAATTGTATCTGTAGCGCCGTTTACACCAGCACGCTACTGCTACTTAGCACCAGCGTGCTTTTTTAACACGCGCTACAGCTAAAGTTCTGTGTATAAGGTTTTTCCTAGTAGTGTAGGTTTGTTTGTTTCTATCCCTACACTCCATCCATTTCGATTCCATCTAAGTCCCATATTTCTATGATTTCTGTTTCTAGTGGATTAACTCCTATTTTTAATTTGGCATATGAAGATGATTTTTATTTGAGAAAACATGCAAGAGCACTTGTATCTAAGAGCATCTCCAACCGCGCCTCCAGGAAGGCCTCCCCAGGCGATTTTTTTGCGCCGGCGCTGAAAAACGGCCCAGTCACGCCTCCAGGAGCCCGATTTTCGCCGGCCTGGGCCGAAATCAGCGCCGGCGAACCCAGACCGAACCCGGCGCACTGGCTGGCGCCCGGGGGCACCGGGGCGAGTGGTTTTGGTGCAAAAAAGCCGTGGGCCAGCCGCGTCAGCGACACCGCGCCTCGTCTTCCCCCAACGCCTCGGTTCCCGCGGGGAATCAATGGCAAGGCTGCTGCCGCCGGTCAACCCTGCCATTGATTCCTCACGGGCGGCGCGTCACGGGATGGCGTGCCGACACCTCCCCTGCCTCGCACGCGTACACACGGGCGCGGCGCGGCTATATAAGCCGGTGGCCTCGCTCGCCTGTGCCCACACCAGCCGAGCCCTCGCCGCCGAGCTATACCTCTCCCGAGCACCGCCCCGAGCCTTCCCCTCTCCCGAGCGCCGCCGCCCAGCCCCTCCCCTCTCCCTCCCCTCCCTGATGGCCGAGCGTTTCCCCGGAGACGAGGCAGCGGCCAACGGCTTCGGCTGCCGCACGCTCCGCGAACAGGAGTCCTGGCTCCTATTCCAGGCGAACATCCCGACGCCGCCAGACATGCGCACCGGGCCGACGGGCTGGAGGCTCAACGACGGGGGAGTGCCCATTCCCCCATTTCCCGATGCCGTGGCCAAATCCACCTACTTCATCGAGGAGGTCGACATCGTGCGCGCCTCCCTCACCGCCGCCCAACTCTCCCTCCCCCAGTACGCCGCCCACAACCATGCGGCTTGGGCGGCGTACTTCGAGCGCCGTCAGTAGCAGCGGATGGAGTCCACCAACGGCGCGGCGGTGGTCGGCGGCCTGAAGAACAGCGAGGGGCGCCACCTGTGGTGGGGCGTCCCCGGCCGCACACTCGAGGGCGTGCTGACGCACCTCGAGGGCGGCAACGACCCGCCGTTGGCGTACCCCCCGGCGAGGGCGGACGCCCAGGCGCACCACCGACGCGACGGGCCATGGGCGCCAAGGAGGTTCGGCTCCTCCTCTTCTTCCTCCTCCTCGCGCTCTTCCTCGCACTCCTGCGTCACTGCAGCACTGGTAGGTGTCAAGGCCGAGCCTGCGGCGGAGTCGCCGCTCGGCCGGCGCACTCGCGGTGCCGGCATCGTCATCAACGAGGGCGGCCGGCGCGCCTCCTCATTGGCTCCTCCTCCGCGCTTTGTCAAGCCAAAGATGGAGCCGGGGCTCGCCGTCATGAAGACGGAGCACAGCGAGGTCGAGCGCGACGACGACGCGGCCCGTGAATGGGCACGCCAGGACTCCCTCAAGATGGCCATGGAGCGCCAGTGCGCCGCCCTGCAGCGCTTCGCGGAGCGCCGCCGGGGCCGCGACGGAGGAGGAGTCGTCGTCATCGACGACAGCGATGACGACGACGCGACGCCGCCACCACCAGTCCGCCATGGCGACGCCGGGTCCAGCAGGGGCGCCCGCGTCAAGGAGGAGAAGGCCGACGACGAGGATGGCGGCGATGACGGCGACTACTCGGTGTTCAGCCAGTTTCTTTTACATTAGTTTATTATATATTTGCTATGTAATGAAAATCGGCGAACTTTGTCCAAATATATGCCCAAGTTGGCCAAAATTTGTCGTGTTTAGCCGAACTTCGCTGAACTGTTTATTACTAAAAATTGATGTCATTCTAATACTCGGTTGAAGGTAATGTCCGGTAGATTAATGAACCAACTAAAACATGTAAAACACATTTGATCCCACCATTAAAGTAGCGTTCAAGCCATTAGATCCATTAGATGATATCTTCCTCATAAAAACTTTATATAATATAGTCTATTTGTTTCTAGCAAATCATACACTAGAAACCAGTAACAAGATATTTGGAGAATCATACGCTTGACATATATGTACCGAGATATTAAAGAATATCAATATATACTCAAACAGAGATACCCACACCTATATACACTATAACTGAAGCATGTGTCATAACTTAAACGGTGCATCTACAAAATTGTGTTACTTCTCACAGGGCTAAGAGAATGTGTGCAAAATATTTGAAGGGATATATTCTCAAAAGAGGAAAATAACTTCTACTAAAAGATATGGTTTAAATTTACCATGGAGTGCATGTATTTTCAATACTAGACATTGGAAATGTATAACAAAAACACAATAATTAAATTTAGCAACATTATTATATGTTAAGTTAAAATATAATGCTAAAATATGTACTTTTATAAAACAAATTATAGAGAAATGTGAATGTTTAGTATAAATATGATTTATTTTTTGACCAAAACGGCAGGTGCTCTGCCTTTTCATTAAAGCAGAGGGAAAACTGTACAATCTAAGAAAGCCTCAGCAAGAAACTCAAAAGAAAAGGATCTGATGCTGCACAAAACAGCCCGGCTGTACATGCCTCACAAGACTACTCCCTGGCCTCCATCAGGAGGCCTAAATCATCCCTAATGAGCAAGCAGACACCCTCAACCAACTTATGCTCGTTCCGGAAGATGGGTCTGTTCTTTCAGATGTCCTCAGGCCTGACGTTGCTACACTCAAAATGTTTGCAGATATCCACGAGCCAATCGTCAGCGTCTGTGGCCTCGACACAGTTACTAAAGGACTTCGGCTGGTTTGCGAGGAACTGGTTGCAAGAGTTGCATAAGCATCTACGTGTTGGCATTGGTGGCAGCCATGACAGCTTGCCATGCCTCCGGAGGTGGAGGTGGTGGTGGAGGTTCCGGATTCTGACGCGTTGCAGGAGCCATCCTGAAGAGGGTGACATCCGTTAGCATCTTGAAAGACATATATTCAAGCTGAATCAATGGATCGAAATTGTAACATGTAGCCTTAACATTCGAACAATGATGAATGAATGAATTATAAAGTAAATGATCACACTTCCATAAATTGAGAAGCCACTCAAATAGAGGTAGATGAATAAAACAACAAGGTACGGATATGAACAAATAATTGGTAAGGATTACCCAATCACAAACCAAATATCTGCGGGAAGAAATACTAGAGCTACATGAATTCCCACCTATGAAACTCCCGAAACTTTCTGCTTATGCAATCAGGTGTTGGGGATACAGGGGAAGCATAATATCTCACCCAAAACTAGCAAATCCTACATCCAGCTGTATCCATCCTTCAACACATAACCAAGAAACCTTCGGAAATCATTTACCTCAACCTTCGAAAAGCATCCGTTATACGAGTTATGGCAATACTCCCGAACTCCCGTCCCAGTACTGGGTGGCGTCGAGGTTATCTCACCAACAACTGCATAAAGGAGATTTTCGATGTTGGCGAAACTCAAGTATTCCAGAACTGCAACGATAAAATTGTGACGACAACACCTCGGAGCTCAACTCCCCAGGACACTGCCACAACCCCTAAATGTCAGGAGGCACCAAGAACAATGTTCTCGTCACAGAACCATCGAAACGATTCCAAGATACCCGCGTGATCCTAAAAAAATTTAGTGAAATTTGAGGAGACAAGAGTCAAAACTCTATGTCAGGAGGCCTCACCAGAGCGACGAAGGGACTGAGGAGTAAAAAGAATCCTACTGTCTGATATATATATATAATCCTATAAGACTCAAAACATTTTTCTAGACTCAACAACGCCAGCGATTCGATCAAGCAGGGGGCTCCTGAGTCGGGGAAGTCTCTGATTACCAACTTGTAACACCCACGATGCAGCTATATCTCCCACGTGTCGGAGCACGACTTAGAGGCATAACCGCATTGTAGGCATGTCGCAAGAGGGGTAATCTTTACACATCCCATGTACTGAATAAGAAAGAGATAAAGAGTTGCCTTACAATCGCCACTTCACACAATACATAAATATAGCATTACATCATCCATAATACAATCAAGGTCCCACTATGGAACCAAAATAAAGACAACCCCAAATGCAGAAGATCCCCGATCGCCCCAACTGGGCTCCACTAATGATCGTCTGGAAAGGAAACATAGTAACGTCCTGAATGCTCGTCGAACTCCCACTTGAGTTCGGTCGCATCCCCTGGACTGGCATCATCGGCACCTGCATCTGGTTTTGGAAGTAATCTATGAGTCACGGGGACTCAACAATCTCACACCCTCGCGATCAAGACTATTTAAGCTTATGGGTAGGAGAAGGTAGTGAGGTGGAGCTGCAACAAGCACTAGCATATATGGTGGCTAACTTACGCAAATGAGAGCGAGAAGAGAAGCAAAGCACGGTCGATAAACTATCAGATCAAGAAGTGATCCTATAACTACTTACGTTCAAGCATAACACGAGACCATGTTCTCTTCCCTGACTCCGCCGAAAAGAGACCATCACGGCTACAAACGCTGTTGATTCATTTTAATTAAGTTAAGTGTCAAGTTTTCTACAACCGGATATTAACAAATTCTCATCTGCCCATAACCGCGGGCACGGCTTTCGAAAGTTCAAAAACCCTGCAGGGGTGTCCCAACTTAGCCCATCACAAGCTCTCGCGGTCAACGAAGGATATTCCTTCTCCCAGGACGACCCGATCAGACTCGGAATCCCAGTTACAAGACATCTCGACAATGGTAAAACAAGACCAGCAATACCACCCGTTGTGCCGACAAATCCCGATAGGAGCTGCACATATCTCGTTCTCAGGGCACACCGGATAAGCTAAGCGTATAGGAGCCAACATAACCCAAGTTGCCAAGGGATGGCCATGTACGGTGCTCTAGTTTGGACCAACACTCAGAGGAGCACTGGCCCGGGGGATTTAAAATAAAGATGACCCTTGAGTCCGCAGAACTCAAGGGAAAAAAGGCTTATGTGGTAAATGGTAAAACCAAGGTCGGGCCTTGCTGGAGGAGTTTTATTCAAGGCGAACTGTCAAGGGGTTCCCATTATAACCCAACCACGTAAGGAATGCAAAATCAAGGAACATAACACCGGTATGACGGAAACTAGGGTGGCAAGAGTGGAACAAAACACCAGGCATAAGGCTGAGCCTTCCACCCTTTACCAAGTATATAGGTGCATTAAAGTAAACAAGATATAATACTGATATCCCAACAATAATCATGTTTCAACAAGGAACAAACTCCATCTTCACCTGCAACTAGCAACGCTATAAGAGGGGCTGAGCAAAGTGGTAACATAGCCAAACAACGGTTTGCTAGGACAAGGTGGGTTAGAGGCTTGACATGGCAATATGGGAGGCATGATATAGCAAGTGGTAGGTATCGCGGCATAGCAATAGAGCGAGCAACTAGGAAGCAAAGATAAAAGTGATTTCGAGGGTATGGTCATCTTGCCTGCAAAGTTCTCCGAGTTGACGTAAGCTTGATCCTCAAGCGTACTCAACGGGTTCCTCGATCACATACTCGTCTCTCGGCTCTATCCAAAGCAAGAACACAAGCAAAGGAAACCATGATGCAATGCGCAAGCAACATGATGTGAAACATGGCATGATATGCGGGATGTGATATGCAATGCATATGCATGCTCCGGAAGGAAAACATTGAACCATGACTCAACTTGGTAAACCAAGAGTGCCGCTGGAAAGATGAGTTGATTTCGGTCGAAATCGATATAAAGGTCACCGGAATCGGATGCACGGTTTACAAATGGCAAGCAAAACAAGAATGTCACAATTCTACGATTAACAACACGATGCCATCTAGAATGCAACAAGAAACTAAGCTACTGCACTCCAACATAGCAACAAAGCACATGGAAGTGATCTACTCAAGATTCTTGACAAAAGATGAACACTGAGCTATGGCTAAATCACACAAGAGCAGGTTCAAACAAGCATGGCAAAAGTGCAAAAGATAACAACATCACAGACTTTGTGAAAATACTAACATGTCAGGAATTAACGTCAGGAAGCAATGTTTAGAGCAAGATAACAACATGCTACAGGATCAGATCATAGCAATACAAGGCATGGCATTAATCTACTCAAAGCATATCAAAAAAGTACCTTACCGAGAATAAGCCAAAAAGGACCAGAAAATATGATGGCACCCATGTAAACATAGCAAGTTTCGTTAACAGATTCAGATTTAGCAGAAAACTGGACATGGCAAAAATAGAGTTATGAAGGTATGTTCGCAAGCTCGATTCACTCAACACAAGGCATGGCATGACAAACTAAGCATACTACCAGCAAGAAGGCATGATCAAGAAGCTAAACAAGGCAAGAACAATCTCATAGAATGCATGGATCAACTACAACAACCTTGGCAAAATTGATTAACACGTAAACAATCTGCCAGGAACATTTTATAGCAAAAGTAGAGCAAGATTTAGTCATGCTAGGGTACTCCATAAATGCAAACAGGTACATAGATGGATAGATCATAACCATATGTCAAAATCATCCTTACTGAACATACTCAAAAGAGGCATGGATCTCTCTGTAGCAACATGAATACATGACATAAAAATAACATCAGGGAAATGACTTGGTGAAAATCTAAGTCCCTGAAATCAGCAACATCACGAGGGCTACTTTGCATGCTTGTGCTAGTCACCACATTGATCACAAAAATACATGACATACACCCCTGTAAATATGGCATGGCATATCCCAAAACACATGTATAGCTCAAGTCCATAAGCAGCACACAATAATCATGGCAAAAATGACAAATGCTCAAGATCTGCTAAGTAACAGGAACTAACATTTTATAGCACTCTTGCATCAACAATTTGGGCATCAAGATGGACTCAAACAAGCATGGTGCAATGGAACAAAATGAATAGCTCATCCAGATGAACATTTTAATATATTATATGCACGAAACGAAGCTACGATGACAGAGTTATGACATATAGAACAGGGCTAGAAAATATAACAGAAAAGGACTTGGGCAAAATTTCAACCTCCGGATCTAGGGTTGACTTTTGCACGCGAACCGAGGTGGCGCCGGAACTTCGCCGGATCTTCGCCGGAGTGGAGGGAGAGGCCAGAGTGGAGGGAGATGGGGTCAGGGCCGCCGGATCTGGGCGGGGATGGGCCGGATCCGGGCGGCGGTCTGCGGTGGCGCGCGCGGAGCTTCGGGAGCGGAGGAGGCGCGGCTCGCGGCGAGCTCGGGGAGGCGGGGCGACGCCGGCGAGGAGGGACGGCGGAGCTTGGCAGCCCGGGAGGAGAGGCGGCGACGGGGCGACCGGGCTTCGGGGCCGGCCATGGGCCAGGCGGGCCGGCGGCGCGGGGGCAGCGGGCGCGCCACATGGCGGCTCCGGGGTGGCTGGGGCGCGGCGGCGGACACGTGCGGCGCCGTCCGGACGTGTCTGGCGCGGAGGGAGAGGTTATGGTAGGGTTTTTGACCGCCAATTTTCGGGGGAGGTGCAAATATATAGGTAGAGGGAGCTAGGAGAGTCCAATTGGAGTGCGGTTTTCGGCCACGCAATCGTGATCGAACAGCCGAGAGGATGGAGGGGGTCTGGATGGGTTTTGGGCCACTTTGGAGGGGCGTTGGGCTGCAACACACACGAGACCTTTACGGTTCCCCAGTTAACCGTTGGAGTATCAAACGGACTCCAAATGACACGAAACTTGACAGGCGGTCTACCGGTGGTGTACCAAGGCCGCTTGGCAAATCTCGGTCCATTCCGAGAACGTTTAACACCTGCTCACGAAAAAAGACAAAAGGGGGCGCCGGAGGACGTAAGAGCGCCAGATTGCAAAACGGACAACGGGGAAATGCTCGGATACATGAGACGAACACGTATGCAAATGCGATGCACATGATGACATATATGAGATGCATGACATGAACAAAATGCAAAACAAAGACAAAACCCAACCACGAGGGAATATCATAACTTAGAGCCGAAAATGGCAAGAGTTGGAGTACAATTATGGTAAATTACATCCGAGGTGTTACAACACTCCACCACTACGAAAGGATCTCGTCTCAAGATCTAGGACTGAAAGAACTCCGGATATTCGGAACGGAGGTGGTCCTCGCGTTCCCAGGTGGCTTCACGGTCGGAATGATGTGACCACTCACTTTCAGAAATTTGATATACTTGTTGCGAGTCTTGCGCTCAGTTTCTTCAAGAATAGCAACGGGATGCTCATGATAAGACAAGTCTTCTTGGAGATCAATCTCTTCGAAGTTGATGGTGCGGTCAGGAGTCTTGAAACACTTGCGAAGCTGAGACACGTGAAACACGTCGTGCACATTTGCAAAGTTGGACGGAAGCTCAAGTTGATAGGCGAGATCGCCTCTTTTGCCAATGATATTGAAAGGACCCACGTATCTAGGGGCAAGCTTCCCTTTAATACCGAACCGACGAGTACCTTTCATTGGAGAGACGCAGAGGTAGACATGGTCTCCAATCTCGAAAGCCAAGTCACAATGCTTGCTATCATAGTAACTCTTCTGGCGTGATTGCGCAGCTTTGAGATTTTCACGAATCACTTTGCACATTTCTTTTGCCTCTGTGATCAAGTCATTGGCAAGAAGTTGGCGTTCACCAGTCTCTGACCGGTTAAGAGGAGTACGACACTTTCTGCCATAGAGAATCTCGAATGGGGCCTTGCCCGAATTCGCTTGGAAGCTGTTGTTGTAGGAGAACTCGACATATGGAAGACAATCTTCCCACTTCATACCAAAATAAATGACACAAGTCCTGAGCATATCTTCAAGAATTTGATTAATTCGCTCGACTTGTCCACTAGTTTGCGGATGGAAGGCTGTGCTGAAGCGAATGCTGGTGCCCATGGCCTTCTGAAAGGAGTCCCAAAACTTAGAGGTAAAGATGCTTCCACGATCTGAAGATATCAACTGCAGAATGCCGTGCAAGGAGACAATCCTGGAGGTATATAGCTCTGCCAACTGAGCTGTTGTGATAGATTCTTTGATAGGAAGAAAATTAGCCACTTTTGTGAGCTTGTCGATGACAACAAAGATAGCATCCTTGCCAGGTATGGACTCGGGAAATCCAGTCACGAAGTCCATCTCAATGTGGTCAAACTTCCATTCTAGAATGGCAAGAGGTTGGAGGAGACCAGCTGGCCATTGGTGTTCTGCTTTCACTCTTCTGCAGACATCACATTCATTCACGAACTGAGCAATCTCGCACTTCATTCGAGTCCACCAATATGACTGCTTGAGGTCATGGTACATCTTTGTTCTTCCAGGGTGAATAGATAGGAGTGAATTGTGAGCCTCGTTCATAATGACTTTACGAAGGTCAACCTTAGGAACAACAATTCGATCCTCGAGGAATAGAGTATCTTTGTCATCAAGGCGATAGCACTTGTACTTGGGTTGGCTCTTGGCAATCCCAATCTTCACCTTCTTCACCATGGCATCAAGAAGTTGTGCCTCACGAATTTGATCTTCCAAAGTAGGAGAGACTTGGAGGTTGGCAAGAAATCCTTGAGGAACAACTTGGAGATTAATTTTGCGGAAAGCTTCACAAAGATCTGGTTGGAAGGGCTTGAGAATCAAACTGTTGCAGTAAGCCTTCCTGCTCAAAGCATCAGCAATGACATTGGCCTTGCCTGGAGTATATTCAATACTCGGATTATACTCTTGGATCATCTCGACCCAATGAGTCTGCCTGAGGTTGAGGTTGGGCTGAGTGAAGATGTACTTGAGGCTCTTATGATCAGTGAAGATGTCCACTTTCCTTCCCAACAAGAGATGTCTCCATGTTAAAAGAGCATGGACAACTGCCGCCAACTCGAGGTCATGAGTGGGGTAGTTCTTTTCGTTGGGCTTCAACTGGCGGGAGGTATAGGCCACAACTTTCTTCTCTTGCATTAACACAGCACCGAGACCTTGCAGGGAAGCATCACAGAAAACCTCGAATGGTTTGGATTCATCAGGAGGAGTCAGAACTGGAGTTGTGACTAACTTCTCTTTGAGGGTGTTGAAAGCGATGTCACATTCAGGCGCCCAAACATACTTCACATGCTTCTGGAGGAGGTTGGAAAGAGGCTTCGCGATCTTAGAGAAATTCTCAACGAATCTTCGACAATAGCTTGCGAGCCCAAGGAAACTGCGAAGCTGCTTTACATTCTGAGGCGGTTCCCAATTCACAATTGCAGACACCTTCTCAGGATTAATAGCTATGCCCTTGGCGGAGATGATATGGCCAAGGTAAAGAACCTCATCGAGCCAAAACTCGCACTTTGAAAACTTCGCATAGAATTGATGTTCTCTGAGTTTGTCCAACACCAATCTCAAGTGCTTGGCATGATCCTCTTTGTTCTTGGAAAAGACCAAAATATCATAGAGATACACCAAGACGAAGTCATTTGTGTAAGGGTTGAAGATGAAGTTCATCATGCGAGAGAATGTTGGAGGAGCATTGACAAGGCCGAAAGACATGACAGTGTATTCATAAGAACCATAGCTTGTTCTAAATGTTGTCTTGGGGATATCTTGTTCACGAATGCGACTCTGATGATAGCCCATACGAAGGTCAAGCTTGGAGAATACTTGAGCACCCTTGAGTTGTTTGAATAGCTCATTGATGTTGGGAAGTGGGTACTTGTTCTTTATGGTCTTCTTGTTGAATGGGCGGTAGTCGACACAAAGTCGGTCCGTGCCATCCTTCTTCTTAACAAAAAGAACACCACAACCCCATGGAGAAGAACTCGGTCGGATCAGACCCATACACTGTTGTATATCGAGTTGTTTCTTCAGCTCCTTCAACTCTTCTGGTCCAAGCTTGTAAGGACATTTGCAAACAAGTTCCGTGCCAGGCTCAAGATCAATGATGAATTCAACTGGCCGGTGAGGAGGCATTCCTGGAAGCTCTTCTGGAAAGAGATCTTGATATTCACAAACGACTGGAATATGAGAGATGGCATTCAACTCGCCCTTCTCATTAAGAGAAAACAGTCGAATGGTATCGTCACGAGCTGCATAGATGATCACATCCTCAGACGAGTGTGTCAATTGAATCTGCCTAGCAGCACAATCAAGCTAAGCCTTGTGCTTAGAAAGCCAGTCCATGCTGAGAATTAGATCAATATCCGAGTCACCAAGGACCATTGGAGAAGACAGAAACTTATAGTCACCCATCTTGATAGAAACATTCGGGATCATCGTGGTAGCCCTCATAGACTTGGCCGGAGAAACCACTCTATCGTGGAATTGTCACGGCAGATGTCCTAGTGGAAGGACTTAGTCGTAGGGCCATTGGAACTAGGAAGCTTAAAGGGGTTAATCGGGACAAAGGACACGAGAGGGTTTATACTAGTTCGGCCCCTTACGATGAAGGTAAAAGCCTACGTCTAGTTGTGTTGGTATTGCTGGGGTTTCGATTACCAAGAGGCTATTTCTGAAGGAAATATGCCCTAGAGGCAATAATAATGTTATTATTTTATTTCCTTATATCATGATAAATGTTTATTATTCATGCTAGAATTGTATTATCCGGAAACATAATACTTGTGTGAATACATAGACAAACCAAACGTCACTAGTATGCCTCTACTTGACTAGCTCATTAATCAAAGATGGTTACTTTTCCTAACCATAGACATGTGTTGTAATTTGATTAGCGGAATCACATTATTAGGAGAATGATGTGATTGACATGACCCATTCCATTAGCTTAGCACCCGATCATTTAGTATGTTGCTATTGCTTTCTTCATGACTTATACATGTTCCTATGACTATGAGATTATGCAACTCCTGTTTGCCGGAGGAACACTTTGTGTGCTACCAAACGTCACAATGTAACTGGGTGATTATAAAGGAGCTCTACAGGTGTCTCCAAAGGTAAATGTTGGGTTGGCATATTTCGAGATTAGGATTTGTCACTCCGATTGTTGGAGAGGTATCTTTGGGCCCTCTCCGTAATGCACATCACATAAGCCTTGCAAGCATTGCAACTAATGAGTTAGTTGTGAGATGATGTATTACGAAACGAGTAAAGAGACTTGCCGGTAACGAGATTGAACTAGGTATTGAGATACCGACGATCGAATCTCGGGCAAGTAACATACCGATGACAAAGGGAACAACGTATGTTGTTATGCGGTCTGACCGATAAAGATCTTCATAGAAATGTAGGAGCCAATATGAGCATCCAGGTTCCGCTATTGGTTATTGACCGGAGACATGTCCCGGTCATGTCTACATTGTTCTCGAACCCGTAGGGTCTGCACGCTTAAGGTTTCGATGACAGTTATAGTATGAGTTTATGAGTTTTGATGTACCTAAGTTAGTTCGGAGTCCCGGATGTGATCACGGACATAACGAGGAGTCTCGAAATGGTCGAGACATAAAGATTGATATATTGGAAGGCTATATTCGGACACCGGAAGTGTTCCGAGTGATTTCGGAGAAAAACCGGAGTACCGGAGGGTTACCGGAACCCCCCCGGGAGAAGTAATGGGCCATATGGGCCTTAGTGGAGAAAGAGAAGGGCAACCAGGGTGGGCCGCGCGCCTCCTCCCCCCTGGTCCGAATTGGACTAGGAGAGGGGGGGTGGCGCCCCCCTTTCCTTCTCCTTCCCCACTTCCTTCCCCCTCCTAGTAGGAGTCCTACTCCTACTAGGAGGAGGACTCCTCCTTGGCGCGCCTATAGGGCCGGCCGGCCTCCTCCCCTTGCTCCTTTATATACGGGGGCAGGGGGCAACCCTAGACACACAAGTTGATCCACGTGATCGTTTTCTTAGCCGTGTGCGGTGCCCCCTTCCACCATAATCCTCGATAATATTGTAGCGGTGCTTAGGCGAAGCCCTATGATGGTAGAACATCAAGATCGTCACCACGCCGTCGTGCTGACGGAACTCTTCCCTGACACTTTGCTGGATCAGAGTCCGGGGATTGTCATCGAGCTGAACGTGTGCTAAAACTCGGAGGTGCCGTAGTTTCGGTGCTTGATCGGTCGGGCCATGAAGATGTACGACTACATCAACCGTATTGTGCTAACGCTTCCGTTGTCGGTCTACAAGGGTACGTAGATCACACTCTCCCATCTCGTTGCTATGCATCACCATGATCTTGCGTGTGCGTAGGAAATTTGTTTGAAATTACTACGTTACCCAACAGTGGCATCCGAGCCTTGGTTTTATCTGTTGATGTTTTATGCACGAGTAGAACACAAGTGAGTTGTGGGCGATATAAGTCATACTGCTTACCAGCATGTCATACTTTGGTTCGGCGGTATTGTTGGACGAAGCGGCCCGGACCGACATTACGCATATGCTTACGCGAGACCGGTTCTCCCGACGTGCTTTGCACAAAGGTGGCTAGTGGGTGTCAGTTTCTCCAACTTTAGTTGAACCGAGTGTGGCTACGCCCGGTCCTTGCGAAGGTTAAAATAGCACCAACTTGACAAACTATCGTTGTGGTTTTGATGTGTAGGAAAGATTGGTCCTTGCTTAAGCCCGTAGCAGCCACGTAAAACTTGCAACAACAAAGTAGAGGACGTCTAACTTGTTTTGCAGGGCATGTTGTGATGTGATATGGTCAAGACATGATGCTAAATTTTATTGTATGAGATGATCATGTTTTGTAACCAAGTTATCGGCAACTGGCAGGAGCCATATGGTTGTCGCTTTATTGTATGCAATGCAATTGCGCTGTAATGCTTTACTTTATCACTAAGCGGTAGCGATAGTCATGGAAGCATAAGATTGGCGAGACGACAACGATGCTACGATGGTGATCAAGGTGTCGCGCCGGTGACGATGGTGATCACAACGGTGCTTCGAAGATGAAGATCACAAGCACAAGATGATGATGGCCATATCATATCACTTATATTGATTGCATGTGATGTTTATCTTTTATGCATCTTATCTTGCTTTGATTGACGGTAGCATTTTAAGATGATCTCTCACTAATTATCAAGAAGTGTTCTCCCTGAGTATGCACCATTGCGAAAGTTCTTCGTGCTGAGACACCACGTGATGATCGGGTGTGATAGGCTCTACGTTCAAATACAATGGGTGCAAAACAGTTGCACACGCGGAATACTCAAGTTATACTTGACGAGCCAAGCATGTACAGATATGGCCTCGGAACACGGAGACCGAAAGGTCGAGCGTGAATCATATAGTAGATATGATCAACATAGTGATGTTCACCAATGAAACTACTCCATCTCACGTGATGATTGGACATGGTTTAGTTGATTTGGATCACGTAATCACTTAGAGGATTAGAGGGATGTCTATCTAAGTGGGAGTTCTTTAGTAATATGATTAATTGAACCTAAATTTATCATGAACTTAGTACCTGATAGTATCTTGCTTGTTTATGTTTGATTGTAGATAGATGGCCTCTGCTGTTGTTCCGTTGAATTTTAATGCGTTCCTTGAGAAAGCAAAGTTGAAAGATGATGGTAGCAATTACACGGACTGGGTCAGTAACTTGAGGATTATCCTCATTGTTGCACAGAAGAATTACGTCCTGGAAGTACCGCTGGGTGCCAGGCCTGCTGCTGGAGCAACACCAGATGTTATGAACGTCTGGCAGAGCAAAGCTGATGACTACTCGATAGTTCAGTGTGTCATTCTTTACGGCTTAGAATCGGGACTTCAACGACGTTTTGAACGTCATGGAGCATATGAGATGTTCCAGGAGTTGAAGTTAATATTTCAAGCAAATGCCCGGATTGAGAGATATGAAGTCTCCAATAAGTTCTATAGCTGCAAGATGGAGGAGAATAGTTCTGTCAGTGAGCATATACTCAAAATGTCTGGGTATAATAATCACTTGATTCAATTGGGAGTTAATCTTCCAGATGATTGCGTCATTGACAGAATTCTCCAATCACTGCCACCAAGCTAAAAGAGCTTCGTGATGAACTATAATATGCAAGGGGTGAATAAGACTATTCCCGAGCTCTTCGCAATGCTGAAAGCTGCGGAGGTAGAAATCAAGAAGGAGCATCAAGTGTTGATGGTCAATAAGACCACTAGTTTCAAGAAAAAGGGCAAAGGAAAGAAGAAGGGGAACTTCAAAAGGAACAGCAAGCAAGTTGCTACTCAAGAGAAGAAACCCAAACCTGGACCTAAGCCTAAAACTGAGTTCTTCTACTGCAAGCAGACTGGTCACTGGAAGCGGAACTGCCCCAAGTATTTGGCGGATAAGAAGGATGGCAAGGTGAACAAAGGTATATGTGATATACATGTTATTGATGTGTACCTTACTAATGCTCGCAGTAGCACCTGGGTATTTGATACTGGTTCTGTTGCTAACATTTGCAACTCGAAACAGGGACTACGGATTAAGCGAAGATTGGCTAAGGACGAGGTGACGATGCGCGTGGGAAATGGTTCCAAAGTCGATGTGATCGCGGTCGGCACGCAACCTCTACATCTACCTTCGGGATTAGTATTAGACCTAAATAATTGTTATTTGGTGCCAGCGTTAAGCATGAACATTATATCTGGATCTTGTTTGATGCGAGACGGTTATTCATTTAAATCAGAGAATAATGGTTGTTCTATTTTTATGAGTAATATCTTTTATGGTCATGCACCCTTAAAGAGTGGTCTATTCTTATTAAATCTCGATAGTAGTGACACACATATTCATAATGTTGAAGCCAAAAGATGCAGAGTTGATCATGATAGTGCAACTTATTTGTGGCACTGCCATTAGGGTCATATCGGTGTAAAGCGCATGAAGAAAATCCATACTGATGGACTTTTGGAACCACTTGATTATGAATCACTTGGTACTTGCGAACCGTGCCTTATGGGTAAGATGACAAAAACACCGTTCTCCGGTACTATGGAGAGAGCAACAGATTTGTTGGAAATCATACATACAGATGTATGTGGTCCGATGAATGTTGAGGCTCGTGGCGGATATCGTTATTTTCTCACCTTCACAGATGACTTAAGCATATATGGGTATATCTACTTAATGAAACATAAGTCTGAAACATTTGAAAAGTTCAAAGAATTTCAGAGTGAAGTTGAAAATCATCGTAACAAGAAATAAAATTCCTAAGATCTAATCGTGGAGGAGAATATTTGAGTTACGAGTTTGGTGTACATTTGAAACAATGCGGAATAGTTTCGCAACTCATGCCACCCGGAACACCATAGCGTAATGGTGTGTCCGGACGTCGTAATCGTACTTTACTAGATATGGTGCGATCTATGATGTCTCTTACTGATTTACCGCTATCATTTTGGGGATGTGCTCTAGAGACAGCCACATTCACGTTAAATAGGGCACCATCAAAATCCGTTGAGACGACGCCTTATGAACTGTGGTTTGGCAAGAAACCAAAGTTGTCGTTTCTGAAAGTTTGGGGCTGCGATGCTTATGTGAAAAAGCTTCAACCTGATAAGCTCGAACCCAAATCGGAGAAATGTGTCTTCATAGGATATCCAAAGGAAACTATTGGATACACCTTCTATCACAGATCCGAAGGCAAGACTTTTGTTGCTAAATTCGGAAACTTTCTAGAGAAGGAGTTTCTCTCGAAAGAAGTGAGTGGGAGGAAAGTATAACTTGACAAGGTAACTGTACCTGCTCCCTTATTGGAAAGTAGTACATCACAGAAACCAGTTTCTGTGACACCTACACCAATTAGTGAGGAAGCTAATGATGATGATCATGAAACTTCAGAACAAGATACTACTGAACCTCGTAGATCAACCAGAGTAAGATCCGCACCAGAGTGGTACGGTAATCCTGTTCTGGAAGTCATGCTACTAGATCATGATGAACCTACAAACTATGAAGAAGCGATGGTGAGCCCAGATTCCGCAAAATGGCTTGAAGCCATGAAATCTGAGATGGGATCCATGTATGAGATCAAGGTATGGACTTTGGTTGACTTGCCCAATGATCGACAAGCAATTGAGAATAAATGGATCTTCAAGAAGAAGACTGACGCTGACGGTAATATTACTGTCTACAAAGCTCGACTTGTCGCAAAAGGTTTTCGAAAAGTTCAAGGGATTGACTACGATGAGACCTTCTCACCCGTAGTGATGCTTAAGTCTGTCCGAATCATGTTAGCAATTGCCGCATTTTATAATTATGAAATTTGGCAGATGGATGTCAAAACTGCATTCCTGGATGGATTTCTGGAAGAAGAGTTGTATATGATGCAACCAAAAGGTTTTGTCGATCCAAAGGGAGCTAACAAAGTATGCAAGCTCCAGCGATCCATTTATGGACTGGTGCAAGCTTCTCGGAGTTGGAATAAACGCTTTGATAGTGTGATCAAAGCATTTGGTTTTGTAAAGACTTTTGGAGAAGCCTGTATTTACAAGAAAGTGAGTGGAGCTCTGTAGCATTTCTGATATTATATGTACATGACATATTACTAATCGGAAATGATATAGAATTTCTGAATAGCATAAAGGGATACTTGAATAAGAGTTTTTCAATGAAAGACCTCGGTGAAGCTGCTTATTTATTGGGCATTAAGATCTATAGAGATAGATCAAGACGCTTAATTGGACTTTCACAAAGCACATACCTTGACAAAATTTTGAAGAAGTTCAAAATGGATCAAGCAAAGAAAGGATTCTTGCCTGTGTTACAAGGTGTGGAATTGAGTAAGACTCAATGCCCGACCAATGCAGAAGATAGAGAGAAAATGAAAGATGTTCCCTATGCTTCAGCCATAGGCTCTATCATTTATGCAATGTTGTGTACTAGACCTGATGTGTGTCTTGCTATAAGTCTAGCAGGGAGGTACCAAAGTAATCCAGGAGTGGATCACTGGACAGCGGTCAAGAACATCCTGAAATACCTGAAAAGGACTAAGGATATGTTTCTCATATATGGAGGTGACAAAGAGCTCATAGTAAATAGTTACGTTGATGCAAGCTTTGACACTAATCCGGATGATTCTAAATCGCAAACCGGATACGTGTTTACATTAAACGGTGGAGCTGTTAGTTGGTGCAGTTCTAAACAAAGTGTTGTGGCGGGATCTACATGTGAAGCAGAGTACATAGCTGCTTCGGAAGCAGCAAACGAAGGAGTCTGGATGAAGGAGTTCATATCCTATCTAGGTGTCATACCTAGTGCATCGGGTCCAATGAAAATCTTTTGTGACAATACTGGTGCAATTGCCCTAGCAAAGGAATCCAGATTTCACAAGAGAACCAAGCACATCAAGAGACGCTTCAATTCCATCCGGGATCTAGTCCAGGTGGGAGACATAGAGATTTGCAAGATACATACGGATTTGAATGTTGCAGACCCGTTGACTAAGCCTCTTGCACGAGCAAAACATGATCAACACCAAAGCTCCATGGGTGTTAGAATCATTACTGTGTAATCTAGATTATTGACTCTAGTGCAAGTGGGAGACTGAAGGAAATATGCCCTAGAGGCAATAATAATGTTATTATTTTATTTCCTTATCTCATGATAAATGTTTATTATTCATGCTAGAATTGTATTATCCGGAAACATAATACTTGTGTGAATACATAGACAAACCAAACGTCACTAGTATGCCTCTACTTGACTAGCTTATTAATCAAAGATGGTTATGTTTCCTAACCATAGACATGTGTTGTCATTTGATTAATGGGATCACATTATTAGGAGAATGATGTGATTGACATGACCCATTCCATTAGCTTAGCACCCGATCGTTTAGTATGTTGCTATTGCTTTCTTCATGACTTATACATGTTCCTTTGACTATGAGATTATGCAACTCCCATTTGCCGGAGGAACACTTTGTGTGCTACCAAACGTCACAACATAACTGGGTGATTATAAAGGAGCTCTACAGGTGTCTCCAAAGGTAAATGTTGGGTTGGCATATTTCAAGATTAGGATTTGTCACTCCGATTGTCGGAGAGGTATCTCTGGGCCCTCTCGGTAATGCACATCACATAAGCCTTGCAAGCATTGCAACTAATGAGTTAGTTGCGAGATGATGTATTACGAAACGAGTAAAGAGACTTGCCGGTAACGAGATTGAACTAGGTAGTGAGATACCGACGATCGAATCTCGGGCAAGTAACATACCGATGACAAAGGGAACAATGTATGTTGTTATGCGGTCTGACCGATAAAGATCTTCGTAGAATATGTAGGAGCCAATATGAGCATCCAGGTTCTGCTATTGGTTATTGATCGGAGACATGTCTCGGTCATGTCTACATTGTTCTCGAACCCGTAGGGTCCGCACGCTTAAGGTTTTGATGACAGTTATATTATGAGTTTATGAGTTTTGATGTACCAAAGTTAGTTCGGAGTCCCGGATGGGATCACGAACATAACGAGGAGTCTCGAAATGGTCGAGACATAAAGATTGATATATTGGAAGACTATATTCGGACACCGGAAGTGTTCCGGGTGATTTTGGAGA
>NC_041384.1:61259053-61261342 GCF_002162155.2 Triticum dicoccoides | reverse complement strand
GACTAGGAGAGGGGGGCGGCGCCCCCCTTTCCTTCTCCCTCCCCACTTCCTTCCCCCTCCTAGTAGGAGTCCTACTCCTACTAGGAGGAGGACTCCTCCTTGGCGCGCCTATAGGGCCGGCCGGCCTCCTCCCCTTGCTCCTTTATATACGGGGGCAGGGGGCACCCCTAGACACACAAGTTGATCCACGTGATCATTTTCTTAGCCGTGTGCGGTGCCCCCTTCCACCATAATCCTCGATAATATTGTAGCGGTGCTTAGGCGAAGCCCTGCAATGGTAGAACATCAAGATCGTCACCACGTCGTCGTGCTGACGGAACTCTTCCCCGACACTTTGCTGGATCGGAGTCCGGGGATCGTCATCGAGCTGAACGTGTGCTAAAACTTGGAGGTGTCGTAGTTTCCTTGCTTGATCGGTCGGGCCGTGAAGACGTACGACTACATCAACCACGTTGTGCTAACGCTTCCGCTGTCGGTCTACAAGGGTACGTAGATCACACTCTCCCATCTCGTTGCTATGCATCACCATGATCTTGCGTGTGCGTAGGAATTTTTTTTGAAATTACTATGTTACCCAACAAGTTCGCCGGCTTGGTTATCGATCTCTTGTCTCTTTCCCTAAGCCGCCACCGGGTCGTCCCCTTATATACACGGGTTGACGCCTGGTGGCCTATAGAGTCCCGGCCGGCTCATAAATCGTGTCCGGCTCGGTGACTTCTTTTACATGCCTTTCTTTACAAGTCTATCCTTACATACAGCGGTTTACAATATTGGGCCTTAAGCCGCCTGAAGGCTTTTTAGGCCTTCTATAAGATTTGATAAAGTATTGTCTTGAATGTTTACTGGGTTTCCTTTGTAACCTGCCATCCGGGCTGACCCAGCCCCTCCTGGGCGGGTCATAACTGATAGCTATATCGCCAATACACTCCCATGGCTTTACCCAACATTTCTGAAACGAAGTCATGTTTTGAAACAAATGATCTTGACATGAAACAATGCGATGCACCAGTATCAAAAAGGACTTTTGCAGGAGTAGAGTTAACTGGAAAGTTACCCATGATCACTTCTGAAGAGTCCTTTGCCTGAGCTGCGTTCATCATGTTGACCTTTGCAAACTTGGGATTATGCTTGACCACTGCATTGCTGGCAGATCTCACAGGAGGAGGAGGAGGAAGGCGCCTCTGGTTGAGGCATTTGTTTGCATAGTGCCCCTTCTGCTGACACTTGTTGCACGTAACCTCTGAGAGCGGCCGGTGATACGGAGCACTTGACCTTGGAGCATGAGACGAAGCTTTGTTCTAATAGCCTGGGTTGGGTGGGTGGGAAGATCCATTGCCACCTTTGCTCTTCTGCTGGTAAGGCTGGTGGAACGGAGGAGGAGGCAACCAGAACTTTTGCTGCTTAGTTGCCACTTGAGTCGAAGAAGAAGAAGGAGTTGCATCCCTGACTCTCTTCTTAGATGCATCGCACTTGAGCTGAGCGGCCTCTTGCTTTAGTGCCATGTTGTATAACTCATCATACTTGGTCGGCTCAAAACCACACCTATTGCTTTCTTCATGACTTATACATGTTCCTATGACTATGAGATTATGCAACTCCCGTTTGCCGGAGGAACACTTTGTGTGCTACCAAATGTCACAACATAACTGGGTGATTATAAAGGAGCTCTACAGGTGTCTCCAAAGGTAAATGTTGGGTTGGCATATTTCGAGATTAGGATTTGTCACTCCGATTGTAGGAGAGGTATCTCTGGGCCCTCTCGGTAATGCACATCACATAAGCCTTGCAAGCATTGCAACTAATGAGTTAGTTGCGAGATGATGTATTACGAAACGAGTAAAGAGACTTGTCAGTAACGAGATTGAACTAGGTATTGAGATACCGGCGATCGAATCTCGGGCAAGTAACATACCGATGACAAAGGGAACAACGTATGTTGTTATGCGGTCTGACCGATAAAGATCTTCGTAGAATATGTAGGAGCCAATATGAGCATCCAGGTTCCGCTATTGGTTATTGACCGGAGACATGTCTCGGTCATGTCTACATTGTTCTCGAACCCGTAGGGTCCGCACGCTTAAGGTTTCAATGACAGTTATATTATGAGTTTATGAGTTTTGATGTATCGAAGTTAGTTCGGAGTCCCGGATGTGATCACAGACATAACGAGGAGTCTCTAAATGGTCGAGACATAAAGATTGATATATTGGAAGGCTATATTCGGACACCGGAAGTGTTCCGGGTGATTTCGGAGAAAAACCGGAGTACCGGAGGGTTACCGGAACCCCC
>NC_041384.1:61249395-61258824 GCF_002162155.2 Triticum dicoccoides | reverse complement strand
AAGAAGGGCAGCCAGGGTGGGCAGCGCGCCTCCTCCCCCCTGGTCCGAATTGGACTAGGAGAGGGGGGCGGCGCCCCCCTTTCCTTCTCCTCCCCCACTTCCTTCCCCCTCCTAGTAGGAGTCCTACTCCTACTAGGAGGAGGACTCCTCCTTGGCGCGCCTATAGGGCCGGCCGGCCTCCTCCCCTTGCTCCTTTATATACGGGGGCAGGGGGCACCCCTTGACACACAAGTTGATCCACGTGATCGTTTTCTTAGCTGTGTGCGGTGCCCCCTTCCACCATAATCCTCAATAATATTGTAGTGGTGCTTAGGCGAAGCCCTGTGATGGTAGAACATCAAGATCGTCACCACGCCGTCATGCTGACGGAACTCTTCCCCGACACATTGCTGGATCGGAGTTCGGGGATCGTCATCGAGCTGAATTTGTGCTAAAACTCGGAGGTGCCGTAGTTTCCTTGCTTGATCGGTCGGGCCGTGAAGACGTACGACTACATCAACCGCGTTGTGCTAACGCTTCCGCTGTCGGTCTACAAGGGTACGTAGATCACACTCTCCCATCTCGTTGCTATGCATCACCATGATCTTGCGTGTGCGTAGGAATTTTTTTTGAAATTACTACCTTACCCAACAAGTTCGCCGGCTTGGTTATCGATCTCTTGTCTCTTGCCCTAAGCCGCCACCGGGTCATCCCCTTATATACACGGGTTGACGCCTGGTGGCCTACAGAGTCTCGGACGGCTCATAAATCGTGTCCGGCTCGGTGACTTCTTTTACATGCCTTTCTTTACAAGTCTATCCTTACATACAGCGGTTTACAATATTGGGCCTTAAGCCGCCTGAAGGCTTTTTAGGCCTTCTATAAGATTTGATAAACTATTGTCTTGAATGTTTACTGGGCTTCCTTTGTAACCCGCCATCCGGGCTGACCCAGCCCCTCCTGGGCGGGTCATAACTGATAGCTATATCGCCAATACACTCCCATGGGTTTACCCAACATTTCTGAAATGAAGTCATGTTTTGAAACAAATGATCTTGACATGAAACAATGCGATGCACCAGTATCAAAAAGGACTTTTGCAGGAGTAGAGTTAACTGGAAAGTTACCCATGATCACTTTTGAAGAGTCCTTTGCCTGAGCTGCGTTCATCATGTTGACCTTTGCAAACTTGGGATTATGCTTGACCACTGCATTGCTGGCAGATCTCACAGGAGGAGGAGGAGGCGGAAGGCGCCTCTGGTTGAAGCATTTGTTTGCATAGTGCCCCTTCTACTGACACTTGTTGCACGTAACCTTTGAGAGCGGTCGGTGATACGGAGCACTTGACCATGGAGCATGAGACGAAGCTTTGTTCTAATAGCCTGGGTTGGGTGGGTGGGAAGATCCATTGCCACCTTTGCTCTTCTGCTGGTAAGGCTAGTGGAATGGAGGAGGAGGCAACCAGAACTTTTGCTGCTTAGCTGCCACTTGAGTCGAAGAAGAAGAAGGAGTTGCATCCCTGACTCTCTTCTTAGATGCATCGCACTTGAGCTGAGCGGCCTCTTGCTTTAGTGCCATGTTGTATAACTCATCATACTTGGTCGGCTCAAAAAGCACAAGAGCTAGTTGCAGATCTTCTCTGAGGCCACCTCTGAATTGATAAATCATGCTCTTCTCGTCAGGGACGTCTTGTTTAGCGAAACGAGCGAGCCTATGGAACAAGATGTTGTATTGGTAAACAGACAAGCTGCCTTGCTTCAGATTGCGGAACTCCTCACGCTTACTCTCAGCAACACTTTGAGGAATGTGGTGAGCTTTGAAGTCTTGGCAGAAATCATCCCAGGTAATCACACGACTTCCTCTGGAATCTTTGTATTGTTGATACCACTCAGCAGCTTGGTCTTTGAGTTGGAACAAAGCAAACTTGACAAAGTCCTTAGGCCTGACGTTGCTACACTCAAAATGTTTGCAGATATCCACGAGCCAATCATCAGCGTATGTGGCCTCGACACAGTTACTGAAGGACTTCGGCTGGTTTGTTAGGAACTGGTTGAGGGTAGCAAACTGAGCTTGATTGTTGCCATGGCCTTGATTTCCTTGATTGCGCTCTTGCAAGAGTTGCATAAGCATATGCGTGTTGGCGTTGGTGGCAGCCATGACAGCTTGCCATGCCTCCGGAGGTGGAGGTGGTGGTGGAGGTTCCGGATTCTGACGCGTTGGAGGAGCCATCCTGAAGAGGGTGACATCCGTTAGCATCTTGAAAGACATATATTCAAGCTGAATCAATGGATCGAAATTGCAACATGTAGCCTTAACATTAGAATAATCATGAACGAATGAATTCCAAAGTAAATGATCACACTTCTATAAATTGAGAAGCCACTCAGATAGAGGTAGATGAATAAAACAACAAGGTACGGATATGAACAAATAATTGGTAAGGATTACCCAATCACAAACCAAATATCTGCGGGAAGAAATACTAGAGCTACATGAATTCCCACCTATGAAACTCCCGAAACTTTCTGGTTATGCATTCAGGTGTTGGGGATACAGGGGAAGCATAATACCTCACCCAAAACTAGCAAATCCTACATCCAACTATATCCATCCTTCAACACATAACCAAGAATCCTTCGGAAATCATTTACCTCAACCTTCGAAAAGCATCCGTTATACGAGTTATGGCAATACTCCCGAACTCCCGCCCCAGTACTGGGTGGCGTCGAGGTTATCTCACAAACAACTGCATAAAGGAGATTTTCGATGTCGGCGAAACTCAGTTATTCCAGAACTGCAACGATAAAATTGTGATGAAAACACCTCGGAGCTCAACTCCCCGGGACACTGCCACAACCTCTAAATGTCAGGAAGCACCAAGAACAATGTTCTCGTCACAAAACCATCGAAACGATTCCAAGATACCCGCGTGATCCTAAAAAAATTAGTGAAATTTGAGGAGAGAAGAGTCAAAACTCTACGTCAGGAGGCCTCACCAGAGCGACGAAGGGACTGAGGAGTAAAAAGGATCCTACTCTCCGATATACATGATCCTATAAGACTCAAAACATTTTTCTAGACTCAACAACGCCAGCGATTCGATCAAGCAGGGGGCTCCTAAGTCGGGGAAGGCTCTGATTACCAACTTGTAACACACATGATGCGGCTATATCTCGCACGTGTCGGAGCACGACTTAGAGGCATAACCGCATTGTAGGCATGTCGCAAGAGGGGTAATCTTTACACATCCCATGTACTGAATAAGAAAGAGATAAAGAGTTGGCTTACAATCGCCACTTCACACAATACATAAATATAGCATTACATCATCCAGAATACAATCAAGGTCCGACTACGGAACCAAAATAAAGACAACCCCAAATGCATAAGATCCCTGATTGCCCTAACTGGGCTCCACTACTGATCGTCTGGAAAGGAAACATAGTAACGTCCTGAATCCTCATCGAACTCCCACTTGAGTTCGGTCCCATCCCCTGGACTGGCATCATCGACACCTGCATCTAGTTTTGATCTGTGAGTCACGGGGACTCAGCAATCTCACACCCTCGCGATTAAGACTATTTAAGCTTATGGGTAGGAAAAGGTAGTGAGGTGGAGCTGCAGCAAGCACTAGCATATATGGTGGCTAACTTACGCAAATGAGAGCGAGAAGAGAAGCAAAGCACGGTCGATAAACTATCAGATCAAGAAGTGATCCTAGAACTACTTACATTCAAGCATAACACGAGACCGTGTTCTCTTCCCGGACTCCGCCGAAAATAGACCATCACGGCTACACACGCTGTTGATTCATTTTAATCAAGTTAAATGTCAAGTTTTCTACAACCGGATATTAACAAATTCCCATCTGCCCATAACCGCGGGCATGGCTTTCGAAAGTTCAAATACCCTGCAGGGGTGTCCCAACTTAGCCCATCACAAGCTCTCACGGTCAACGAAGGATATTCCTTCTCCCAGGACGACTTGATCAGACTCGCAATCCCGATTACAAGACATCTCGACAATGGTAAAAAAAGACCAGCTAGACCACCCGTTGTGCCGACAAATCCCGATAGGAGCTGCACATATCTCGTTCTTAGGGCACACCGGATAAGCTAAGCGTACAGGAGCCAACGTAACCCAAGTTGCCAAGGGACGGCCCTGCACGGTGCTCTAGTTTGGACCAACACTCAGAGGAGTGATGACCCACAAGTATAGGGGATCTATCATAGTCCTTTCGATAAGTAAGAGTGTCGAACCCAATGAGGAGCAGAAGGAAATGATAAGCGGTTTCCAGCAAGGTATTCTCTGCAAGTACTGAAATAAGTGGTGACAGATAGTTTTGTGATAGGATAATTTGTAACGAGCAACAAGTAAAAAAAGTAAATAAAGTGTAGCAAGGTGGCCCAATCCTTTTTGTAGCAAAGGACAAGCCTGGCCAAACTCTTATATAGAGAAAAGCGCTCCCGAGGACACATGGGAATATCGTCAAGCTAGTTTTCATCACGCTCATATGATTCGCGTTCGGTACTTTGATAATTTGGTATGTGGGTGGACCGGTGCTTGGGTACTGCCCTTACTTGGACAAGCATCCCACTTATGATTAACCTCTATTGCAAGCATCCGCAACTACAACAAAAGTATTAAGGTAAAGCTAACCATAGCATGAAACATATGGATCCAAATCAGCCCCTTACGAAGCAACACATAAACTAGCGTTTAAGCTTCTGTCACTCTAGCAACCCATCATCTACTTATTACTCCCCAATGCCTTCCTCTAGGCCCAAACAATGGTGAAGTGTCATGTAGTCGACGTTCACATAACACCACTAGAGGAGAGACAACATACATCTCATCAAAATATCGAACGAATACCAAATTCACATGACTACTAATAGCAAGACTTCTCCCATGTCCTCGAGAACAAAAGTAACTACTCACAAAGCATAAACATGTTCATAATCAGAGGGGTATTAATATGCATATAGGATCTGAACATATGATCTTCCACCAATTAAACCAACTAGCATCAACTACAAGGAGTAATTAACACTACTAGCAACCTACTAGCACCAATCCCGGACTTGGAGACAAGAATTGGATACAAGAGATGAACTAGGGTTTTGAGAGGAGATGGTGCTGATGAAGATGTTGATGGAGATTGCCCTCACCCGATGAGAGGAGCGTTGGTGATGACGATGGCGATGATTTCCCCCTCCGAGAGGGAAGTTTCCCTGGTGAAACAGCTCCGCCAGAGCCCTAGATTGGTTCCGCCAAGGTTCCGCCTCATGGTGGCGGAGTTTCGTCCGAGAAGATTGCTTCTCATTTTTTCCCATCGAGAGACTTCATATAGCAGAAGATGGCCACCGGAGGGCCACCAGGGGGCCCACGAGGTAGGGGGCGTGCCCAGGGGGTAAGGCGCGCCCCCCACCCTCGTGGACAGGGTGTGGCCCCCCTAGTGAATTTCTTCCGCTAAGTATTTTTTATATATTCTGAAAACGTCTTCCGTGAAATTTCAGGACTTTTGGAGCTATGCGGAATAGGTCTCTAATATTTGCTCCTTTTCCAGCCCAGAATCCCAGCTGTCGGCATTCTCCCTCTTCATGTAAACCTTGTAAAATAAGAGAGAATAGGCATAAGTATTGTGACATAATGTGTAATAACAGCCCATAATGCAATAAATATCGATATAAAAGCATGATGCAAAATGGACGTATGAACTCCCCCAAGCTTAGACCTCGCTTGTCTCAAGCGAAAAGCCGAAATTGAGGGCATCGTGATCATTCTTAGAACAGCAACTTATATAATTCTTGTCATATGATTTCTTATGCTAGAGTAATAATTCAATCACAATTTCAAGTATGAATCATAAACTTCATTGAAAACTAACAAACTATAGTCTCAGTCATTGGAGCAATTGCAATTTATCATAACATAGGAAAGAGTCAACATATAAGAGCTTTTCAGCAAGTCCACATACTCAACTATCATATAGTCTTTCACATTTGCTGACACTCACGCAATACTTATGGGTATGGAGTTTTAATCGAACACAGAGAAAGATAGGGGCTTATAGTTTTGCCTCCCAACGTTTTACCTCAAGGGTAATGTCAACAATAATAGTTCATGAAAACTCACATCCAATTAGCCATATATACCAGGATCTTTCCAACATACTGTGCTTGCCAAAGGAATAAAATGTAAAAAGAAAAGGTGAAGATCGCCATGACTCTTATGCAGGGTAGGAGATAAAAGTAAAAGATAGGCCCTTCGCAGAGGGAAGCAGAGGTTGTCATGCGCTTTTATAGTTGGATGCACAAAATCTTAATGCGAAAGAACGTCACTTTATATTGCCACTTGTGATATGGACCTTTATTATGCAGTCTGTCGCTTTTATTTCTTCCATATCACACGATCGTATAAAGCTTATTTCTCCCACACTAATAAGTCATACATATTTAGAGAGCAATTTTTATTGCGTGCACCGATGACAACTTACTTAGAGGATCTTACTCAATCCATAGGTAGGTATAGTGGACTCTCATGGCAAAACTGGTTTAAGGGTATTTGGAAGCACAAGTAGTATCTCTACTTGGTGCGGTGAATTTGGCTAGCACGAGGGGGAAAGGCAAGCTCAACCATGTTGGATGATCCATGACAATATAATTTATCTCAGATGTAAGAAAACATAACCCATTATGTTGTCTTCCTTGTCCAACGTCAACTCTTTTAGCATGTCATATTTTAATGAGTGCTCACAATCATAAAAGATGTCCAAGATAGTATATCTATATGTGAAGACCTCTCTTTCTTTATTACTTCCTATTAATTGCAACGATGACCAAAACTATGTGATTATGTCTCTCTTTTCGTGGGTGGTGATGTGATGTTCTTGGCGATGATGCCCCTCAGGATACGATTCTCCTCCTCGAGCTTATTGACTTGCTGCTTGAGGTCCATTATTTCCTTTCGAAGTTTTCCTGTAACAGCCAAATCTCCCTACACCCAAGGGTGTTGCATAGCTGCGGGAGAACCAGTGACACTCTTTTTCATATTCTCATAAGAAAGAAATCTAACATTGGAAGGGATAACCGAGTTTGGAATAGCCGAGCTCTGCAGTTCTCCCATTGTGAATCCAGCTCGGAAGCGGGAAGTGACTTCTTGATCCTCTTCCATGGCATCTACCTCTTCAATTTGGCCTCCATCTCTTCCTCCGTTGTTGGCCCAAAGAGGTCAACATTGTTGTTTGTCATTGATCTCGGTGCCGGGTGAGACACCCGGCTCTCCCCGACTGACTCTTGCGAAGACATCTTGCTCTAATCTGCAGCAGGCATAAGGCCGAGCCTTCCACCCTTTACCAAGTATATAGGTGCATTAAAGTAAACAAGATATAATAGTGATATCCCAACAATAATCATGTTCCAACAAGGAACAAACTCCATCTTCACCTGCAACTAGCAACGCTATAAGAGGGGCTGAGCAAAGTAGTAACATAGCCAAACAACGATTTGCTAGGACAAGGTGGGTTAGAGGCTTGACATGGCAATATGGGAGGCATGATATAGCAAGTGGTAGGTATCGCGGCATAGCAGTAGAGCGAGCAACTAGCAAGCAAAGATAGAAGTGATTTCGAGGGTATGGTCATCTTGCCTGCAAAGTTCTCCGAGTTGACGTAAGCTTGATCCTCGTAAGCGTACTCAACGGGTTCCTCGATCACGTACTCGTCTCCCAGCTCTACCCAAAGCAAGAACACAAGCAAAGGAAACCACAATCAACCACGGTGCAATGCGCAAGCAACATGATGCGAAACATGACATGATATGCGGGATGTGATATGCAATGCATATGCATGCTCCGGAAGGAAAATAATGAAGTAGGCCTCAACTTTGTAAACCAAGAGTGTCGCTGGAAAGATGAGTTGATTTTGGTCGAAATCGATATAAAGATCACCGGAATCGGATGCACGGTTTACAAATGGCAAGCAAAACAACAATGGCACAATTCTACGATTAACAGCACGATGCCATCTAGAATGCAACAAGAAACTAAGCTACAGCACTCCAACATATCAACAAAGCACATGGCAGTGATCTACTCAAGATTCTTGACAAAAGATGAACACTGAGCTATGGCTAAATCACACAAGAGCAGGTTCAAACAAGCATGGCAAAAGTGCAAAAGATAACAGCATCATAGACTTAGTGAAAATACTAACATTTTAGAAATTAACGTCAGGAAGCAATATTTAGAGCAAGATAACAACATGCTACAGGATCAGATCATAGCAATACAAGGCATCGCATGAATCTACTCAAAGCATATAGCAAAAGTCCCTTACTGACCATAAGCCAAAAAGGATCAGAAAATATGATGGCGCCCATGTAAACATAACAAGTTTCGTTAACAGATTCAGACTTAGCAGAAAACTGGACATGGCAAAAACAGAGTTATGAAGGCATGTTCGCGAGCTCGATTCACTCAACACAAGGCATGGCATGACAAACTAAGCATACTACCAACAAGAAGGCATGATCAAGAAGCTAAATAAGGCAAGAACAATCTCATAGCATGCATGGATCAACTACAACAACCTTGGCAAAATTGATTAACACATAAACAATCTGCCAGGAACATTTTATAGCAAAAGTAGAGCAAGATTGAGTCATTCTAGGATACTCCATAAATGCAAACAGGGACATGGATGGATAAAGCATAACCATATGTAAAAATCATCCTTACTGAACATACTCAAAAGAGGCATAGATCTCTCTGTAGCAACATGAATACATGACATAAAAATAACATCAGGGAAATGACTAAGTGAAAATCTAAGTCCCTGAAATCAGCAACATCACGAGGGCTACTTTGCATGCTTGTGCTAGTCACCACATTGATCACAAAACTACATGGCATACACACCCCTGTAAAGATGGCATGGCATAGCCCAAAACACATGTAGAGCTCAAGTCCATAAGCAGCACACAATAATCATGGCAAAAATGACAAATGCTAAAGATCTGCTAAGTAACAGGAACTAAAAAAATTTAGCACTCTTGCATCAATAATTTGGGCATCAAGATGGACTCAAACAAGCATGGTGCAATGGAACAAAATGAAGAGCACATCCATATGAACATTTCGATATATTATGCGCACGAAACGGAGCTACGATGACAGAGTTATGACATATAGAACAGGGCTAGAAAATATAACAAAAAAGGACTTGGGCAAAATTTCAACCTCCAGATCTAGGGTTGACTTTTGCACGCGAACCGAGGTGGCGCTGAAACTTCGCCGGATCTTCGCCGAAGTGGAGGGAGAGGCCAAAGTGGAGGGAGATGGGGTCGGGTCCGCCGGATCTGGGCGGGGACGGGCCAGATCCGGGCGGCGGTCTGCGGTGGCGCGCGTGGAGCTTCGGGGGCGGAGGCGGCGCGGCTCGCGGCGAGTTCG
>NC_041384.1:61138632-61248878 GCF_002162155.2 Triticum dicoccoides | reverse complement strand
CACGTGGCGGCTCTGGAGTGGCTGGGGCGCGGCGGCGGACGCGTCCGGCGCCGTCCGGACGTGTCCGGCGCGGAGGGGGAGGTTAGGGTAGGGTTTTTGACCGTGAATTTTCGGGGGAGGTGCAAATATATAGGTAGAGGGAGTTAGGAGAGTCCAATTGGAGTGCGGTTTTCGGCCACGTGATCGTGATCGAACGGCCGAGAGGATGGAGGGGGTTTAGATGGGTTTTGAGCCACTTTGGAGGGGTGTTGGGCTGCAACACACATGAGGCCTTTACGGTTCCCCGGTTAACCGTTGGAGTATCAAACGGACTCCAAATGACATGAAACTTGACAGACGGTCTACTGGTGGTGTACTAAGGCCGCTTGGCAAATCTCGGTCCATTCCGAGAACGGTTAGCACCCGCTCACGAAAAGAGACAAAAGGGGGCGCCAGAGGACGTAGGAGCGCCGGATTGCAAAACGGACAACGGAGAAAATGCTCGGATACATGAGACGAACATGTATGCAAATACGATGCACATGATGACATGATATGAGATGCATGACATGAACAAAATGCAAAACGAAGACAAAATCTAACCACGAGGAATATCATAACTTAGAGCCAAAAATGGCAAGAGTTGGAGTATAATTATGATAAATTACATCCGGGGTGTTACAACCGTCTTGGCAAAGGAGCATCTCAAGGTAAGATGACAAGCCGATTCAATGATCTGATCGCAAGCACAGCAAACATCTTGATGATCCCATCCTCTTCTAAGCAGCCTATCAGCCGTCCAAAGTCTGTTTTGAAGCAAAGTCCAAATAAAGAATTTTTTTGTTGATTCACTTCAGGTCTTCCATATGCTTAACAGGCGAGGCATTGGGAGGCGCGTGATGAAGTGCTGCTTATATGCCGATTTGGCAGAGTACATCCCATTAGCAGCGAGGGTCCAACTAATCACATCGGTGGTGCCGCTAAGTTGAACTTGCTGGACCTTGTGCCAAAGAAGGGCAAAGGAGCGAACCTGGTCAGCTGAGTTCAGCCGCTGCAAGCCCACCATCCATTTCCCATAGTGGAGAGCATCCGCCACAGTGGTCCGTTTGTGACGAGCAAGGCGAAACAAGGGCGCCACCTCCATTGGAGCAGCTCCATCCATCCATCGATCAGTCCAAAAAAGGGCTCGTGAGCCGTCGCCATGGAGACTTTTGTGCGAGCTTTGAAGAGCTGCAAGTCAGGAATATCACACAGAGCTCAAGCCTTCACATTGTTTGGATCGCCACTGGTGCTCCCTCCTCATCGTCGTTTTGCACCTACTTCACGTTTAAGAGAAAATGATGTCAAAAAGTTGCACTAACAGGTGAAATATGTGACTACAAGATGATGTCAAAATGTTGAACTTAAAAGAGTACGAACAACGACTGCGTAGGAAATGATGGTCGGGTGAATCGGTAGTGCGAGAGAGAGAGAAAAATCGGCACAAAGGGAGGTAGAGGTGAGACGAAAAAACCCAGACGAAATAGATGATGGTGGGAGGTGAGGTAGAAAAAAATGTGAAACGAAAGCCTAAGAGCATCTCTAGCAGACCCTTTATAAGTGTTCAAACCCTTATAATTTTTGCGTTTTATAGTTTTGGTCAAAAAAAGTGTCTGGAACACAAACCGTAAAAGTGGTCCAACCCATAAATTTTTTAAGGGCCACCGAAAGTGCACACCCGGAACCCTTATATTTGGAGGTTGGAAGGCCGAATCTAGGAGCCCCCGTATACCGGTCAAACCTCGTCGGAGCAAACACGCCGTCGCGGAGTTTGCCGAAATTCGCCCTAAACTCGACGGAATTTATCACCGTACACCGGAAAAGGCCATTAGACGCCGCAATCAATCGCCGCTGGTTCGAATTGGACGAGCTCGACATCGCCACGGCCTCCCATGACCTCAGCCTAGCCACCGGAATCCTCCCGGCGTGGCAGGCAAAGGGGCACGGCTCGACCGGCGCGGCTGGCAATAGAGTAAGGCGCGGACGGCGGAGGCGACGGGGCATGGCCGACGAGGCTGGGCGCGGCCGGCGTGGTGATGGGGCGCAACCGACAGGGACGGGGCACGACCGACGGGCGACGGGTGATAGGGCGCGGTCAACGGGCGATGGGGCACGGCCGGCGGGCGACGGGGCGTGGCCGACGGGGTTTGGCGCGGTCGGCGCGACCGGCTGGGGGAAGGGGCGACAACGGCTGGACTGGAGAAAGGAGCTCTTTATCCCAGTTTTACAGTTTGTTTTACAGTATCTGTTCTGCCGTAGCTAAAATGAACCCTTAAAATGCATATTTTTTCGACCCATATCCTAGTTTTACAATTTGTGATTTTAAAGGGTTTGTCTACTACACAACCTTCTTCTTGTAGACGTTGTTGGGTCTCCAAGTGCATAGGTTTGTAGGACAGTAGCAAATTTCCCTCAAGTGGATGACCTAAGGTTTATCAATCTGTGGGAGGCGTAGGATGAATATGGTCTCTCTCAAACAACCCTGCAACCAAATAGCAAAGAGTCCCTTGTGTCCCCAACACACCCAATACAATGGTAAATTGTATAGGTGCACTAGTTCGGCGAAGAGATGGTGATACAAGTGCAATATGGATGGTAGATATAGGTTTTTGTAATCTGAAAATATAAAAACAGTAAGGTAACTAATGATAAGAGTGAGCGAAAACGGTATTGCAATGCATTGAAATAAGGTCTAGGGTTCATACTTTCACTAGTGCAAGTTCTCTCAACAATAATAACATAATTGGATCATATAAATATCTCTCAACATGCAAAAAAATGTCACTCCAAAGTCACTAATAGCGGAGAACAAATGAAGAGATTATTGTAGAGTACGAAACCACCTCAAAGTTATCATTTCTGATCGATCTATTCAAGAGTCCGTAATAAAATAACATAAAGCTATTCTTTCCATTCAATCTATCCTAGAGTTCATACTAGAATAACACATTAAGACACAAATCAACCAAAACCCTAATGTCACCTAGATACTCCAATGTCACCTCAAGTATCCGTGGGTATGATTATACGATATGCATCACACAATTTCAGATTCATCTATTCAACCAACACAAAGAACTTCAAATAGTGCCCCAAAGTTTCTACCGAAGAGTCAAGACAAAAACGTGTGCCAACCCCTATGCATAAGTTCACGAGGTCACGGAACTCGCAAGTTGATCACCAAAACATATATCAAGTGGATCACGTGAATATCCCATTGTCACCACAGATAAGCACATGCAAGACATACATCAAGTGTTCTCAAATCCTTAAAGACTCAATCCGATAAGATAATTTCAAAGGGAAAACTCAATTCATTACAAGAGAGTAGAGGGGGAGAAGCATCATAAGATCCAACTATAATAGCAAAGCCCGCGATACATCAAGATTGTGCCGAATCAAGAACACGAGAGAGAGAGAGAGAGATCAAACACATAGCTACTGGTACATACCCTCAGCCCCGAGGGTGAACTACTCCCTCCTCGTCATGGAGAGCGCCGGGATGATGAAGATGGCCACCGGAGAGAGATTCCCCCCCTCCGGCAGGGTGCCGGAACGAGTTTAGATTGGTTTTCGGTGGCTACGGAGGCTTGCGGCGGCGTAACTCCCGATCTAGGTTATTTTCTGGAGGTTTCTGTATTTATAGGAATTTTTTACGTCGGGAACAAGTCAGGGGGTCCCCGAGTCGTCCATGAGATAGGGGGCGCCCGGGGGGGTAGGGCGCGCCCCACCCTCGTGGACGGCCCGGGACTCTTCTGACCCAACTCTTTTACTTCGGGGGCTTCTTTTGGTCCATAAAAATCATCAAAAATGGGCACGTCAATTGGACTCCCTTTGGTATTCCTTTTCTGTAAAACTCAAAAACAAGGAAAAAACAGAAACTGTCACTGGGCTCTAGGTTAATAGGTTAGTCCCAAAAATCATATAAAATACCACATAGATGCATATAAAACATTCTAGATGGATAATATAATAAAAGCAACTCTAGCAGGCCCCGCAAAATGCACGAAACTGCAAAATAACTGCCAGTTTACAATTTTAGGCAAAAAAACGACCAGAATAGAACCTGTAAACCACCCAACCCGTAAAAAAATTTAAGGGGCACCGCAAACATCCCGGCCAAACCCGTGAAAATAAGGATTTCGGAGATGACCCGAGGATGACCTGTATACGTGAAAGACCGTTGGCGGGAGTCCAACTACCAGCAGAAACTTCATGGCTTGCTCCCGTCCGCCCGTCCCGGCCGCCGGTGCACGCCCGGCCGCAACGCCGGCCCTTACTCCCGCGCCCGCCCGCCGTCCGCCCCGTCCGCCGCGCCTGTCGGTAGTCCGCCGAGCCCGCCGGCCGTCTGCCACGCCGGCCTGCAGTTCTCTCGACGAGGAGCTCGCTAGCTAGCTAGCCAGCCGAATCAATTCGAATGGATCAGCTAGCTAGCAACTCAATGGATGCGCGTGTAGCTAGCGAATGGAGGAGTTCGGCCGCCGCCCGCGCTACCCCGGCGGCCTTGGCCTCCGCCCGCGTGTTGCGGCCGTCTGCTGCTGCAGTCGGCACTGTTGTTGGCCCCGGCCCGGTCACGCTCCCTGGCGAGCATGAGGAGATGGTCGCGGAGGCAGGACGCACACGGGCCGAGAGGACGAAGGTCGAGATGGGAAGGGCGTGAGGAAGAAGATGATATATTTAGATAATATTCTTTTTTACGGGTTCTGTTCGGCCGCAACTAAAATCGACCCTTATAATCCGTTTTCCTCAGCCCGTAAAACACTTATGCGGGTCGTGGTTTTGGCGGATCTGCTAGAGTTGCTCTAACATGGAACAATCAAAAATTATAGATATGTTGGAGACGTATCAAGGGTCCGCTAGAGATGCTCTAAGTCCCCCTTTATGAGTAGAGACGAGCCAACATGTGGTTGGATGATTAGAGGGACTGTGGTATCCCCAGCCCATTAGGGTTCAAATCCAGGTGCTCGCATTTATTTCTGGATTTATTTCAGATGTGCTCATAGGAATAGGGTATGCGTGTACGCTTTCATAGGGGTGAGTGTATGCATATGTATATGAGCGCTTGTGTCTGTACTGATATTAAAAAAAGACGAGAACATATCTGAAGATGGTGTTTAATAAAAGTATTTAATTTCAGCTAATCACAGTGGGAACGAGATTGTAGTGTCCAAATTTCAAATTGGCCCAAAACGGCGTAAGATCTAGAAAATAATCTGCATGGTTCTTTTGATTAACTTAAAGATTTTCTCAATATCACGTACAAAAATTACATATCAAATTAATATCACATACAAATAATTGGCTGGCTTATGATTTGGACTTTAATCTCATACACATTTAAGTGCTCGGACAAAGGAATGGTTGACTCATACATCTCCATTCAAGATGTGGTGTACTAGACAGGATTTGTTAGGTGTGACAATTAAAAGCGAATGCGTACTATACATTTTCCTAATAATTAATCTAAGATGTCGTAAATATCTTATCTTTTGAAAGACATATGTATATGTCATATTTATGAACCAAAACCAATCATTAGCATACATAACTTAATTTACTAGAAATTTTAACTTTATTATTATTTTAAAAATACATAGAAAAGATGCTCCTGACAAAATAGTTGTTTTAAAGAAAGACAAACAGTAGAAGTCTAATTAAAAAACAGAAAAAAAACTGGTTAAGATAAAGTTAAATTAATATCAACCAAACTTTAAGATCCATTGATGAAACAGTTTGACGTGTATGTGAAGTACAAAGAAATCGAGCGAATTTACCCTGCTAAATGTCTTTTTCGACATTAAAGCGTATAACACCATTAAATTTTAACGAAATATTATTTTAATTAGGCTGCAACTGCTATATTTGCATTAATATCCATTCTTCGGGATAAGATTTTCTTTTACTAATAGTTATGTCATAAAAATATTAAATACATAATATGAATGTATTTCAAAATTTATGTAATCTCACTTTATATGCAAAGTTCCAAAAAAAGCTATGACAGATGATTAATGAACCGTGGGTGCACTTCACACGGGTCACACAGTTCAGTTCAGTTCAGTTCAGTTCAGTCTTTTTACCGCTTACCTTGTATAAGAAAAGGTTGTCTTCTTCTTCGCCGCTTCCATCCATCCATCCTCGGGAGTCAGGGCCTGAGCTAACCTCTTGGAGCTTTTACTCCCCGAGCTGCCCTCCCCCGTTCCAAGAGCAAATCAGCCGCAGAGGGGAGCGGCCGCAGAGCGAGTCAACCAGGTGAGCTGCTCCGCGATTCCCCTGAGAGAATATCTACTACTAGCTGATTTGCTCCGCCCTGCCCGGTTGGGTTGGACCCCCCATGTTCATCCTGCATCTACCGAGCGACGCTCGATTCGAGCAGCATCCGCTGCACGTTTTTGGATCTCGTCGGGCCTTGTTCTGGCGTGGGGACGGAAGATTGTTCTGGCGGTGCCACAAGAACGAGTCTTGCTGAATCTGGTGCTCATTGACTTTCTAGGAATTGGGGTTAGCAAGAGGGATTTTCCGTGCATTCTAGCCTTCTGAATTCTGATGCACACCTTCATAGCTGTTGGGACATCTCCCTGTTTTGTGCTCTGGGTCCCCAAATTAACTGTCCGGCAAACTTGTGAGCAGGCATGGCGGTGGCGAGCTCGACGAGGACGTCGAGGAGGCTTGCGTTTGTGCTACTCGTGCTGGCCTTTTCGGCCGCGCTCGCAGAGAGCAGAGATGCATATATGAGGAGCGCAGATCGATATGCCTGCATACTGAGTAAGCTGTGGATTCATTGCAAGATTGAATGCTCGTATTGGTTGTTCTTGTTTGATATGCAGGAGTTTCTGTTCATGTCTCAATGGTATCCATGCTGATAATGTTAGGTAGGTCGACCGAATGCAGCAGTTGTGTGCCACCAATCCACTTTTCTGGAAAATACTTGCTAGAAAACCATCTGAAACATGTGATGCTTGCTACTGTATAATATACTGTATGTATGAAGAACTGCCACTTAATTTTTGACCAAAATACTAATGGAGTACTATCTTTCAATTTGGTTTTGTGCTGATTCCAGAAATAATTCTGCGTCTATTTTTCTACTTCATCTGGGTTGCACAGACACATACAAGTATGAATTGTGTTGTTGATGCCTGTGTTGTACAAACTATGAATTGCGTACTTGCTGCTTATCAGATATCTTTAGTTTAGCAGTAGTCACAATTATGGCATGTTATTCTGCTTCCATTCACTGATTCTGAAAGTCCGAATTATCACTTATGGTTTCTCTTCTCATAAAGAAAACTCAGATCCAGATGTGATAAATTATGCTCACCACATCTTCAGCTAAACAACCCTCTACTTGCAAAAATTGAAGTTCCACCTGTTTTTGAGTGTTCGCCTTATGATAAGAACTGCAACTTAATTTTTGACCAGACGACTGTCTTTTTATTTTTGACCAGAAGACTGTCCCTAAATAATCCTGCATCTACTGACCAGAAGACTGTCCTTAAATAATCCTTTATCTACTTACCAGAAGACTTTCCATAAATAATCCTGCATCTACTTACCAGAAGACTGTCTTTTTATTTTTGACCAGAAGACTGTCCATAAATGATCCTGCATCTACTTACCAGAAGACTGTCCTTTTATTTTTGACCAGAAGACTGTCCTTAAATAATCCTACATCTACTTACCAGAAGACTGTCCATAAATAATCCTGCATCTACTTTTCTGCTTTGATCTAAGTTGCAAAGACACATAATAGTATGAATCATGTTGCTGATGCCTGTATTGTAAGAAACTAAGAATTGCTTTACTTGCTGCCTGTTAGATATATTTAGCTGGAAGTAGTCACAATTAGGGCATGTAAATTCTGCTTCCATTTACTAATCCTGTAAGTCTGAACTCTCACTTATAGCTACTCATAAAGATAACTGTGATCCTGCTGTGACAAATTATGCTGACCACATCTTCAGCTAAACACCCCTCTCCTTGTAAAAACTCAAGTTCCACAGCGTTGAGTGCTGAGCTTATGAGTTATGATCAAACTGCTTTGCTGTATCCATTTCAGCCCAGGAAAACTTCCCTCCTGCAAGCAGAGGGTCAGGATTAACTTCGGCAAACGGAAAGCTGTGTGTACTATGTGAGCAATACTCAACCGAAGCTCTGGTCTACCTGCGACAAAACGAAACCCAAACCGAGATTCTCAGTGTCCTCCACCACACGTGTGCAAGCCTGGGTCCTCTAAGACAGCAGGTATGGCTAAATGGCAATGCCTGCCATGCATAGCATAATTGTAATCTCAGTAAACTGATTGGCTTTCATCTTCTCGCAGTGCATCACGCTGGTCGACTACTACATTCCCGCTTTCTTCTTGGAGGTTTCTGTGGTTAAACCTGAAGAGCTCTGTGAGTCGGCGCACCTGTGCCCAAAGGGGGCGGCGACTCTGTCGTCCACACGAGGGGATGCCTGTGGTCTATGCCATCATGTTCTTGTTGAAGTTCTTATGATGCTTAAGGATCCCAACACCAAGGTAACTGTCATGTTCTCAATCGCATTTACCGATCTTCTGTGCAATGGTTGGCTTGTACTTTGCACATGGCTAATGCTTTCTTGTGCATGTCGCGATTTTTTGCAGCTGGAGATAGTCGGGCTTCTTTTCAAAACATGCAGCAAGGCGAAGAACTATGAACCGCAGGTGAGTTAAGTTCGGAAACAGTCGTAGTTACCGGAACACAGACGAATCTGCCTGCAGTTAAATGATAGCATATCACAGGATCACCTAGTTCTCATGGTCTTTTGTACAACAGAAATAACTGGGAAACCCTGACCTGTTCTAATGCTTCTGAAAGTTAGCTGTTCAATACTACAGTGCTTTTCTCCAATACACCAGCTCCAGTAATATACAGTATATACCAGTTCAGGATCATTAGAACTTTAGATGTTGCTAACTATTTGTGTAATTGGCTAACTTTGTAACAACTGAATGGTACGCATAAACCTTTTGGCGTTTTTGACGCTTTGCAAGGTATCTAGTTTCTTGTTAAAAAAACGGTATCTAGTTTTGTTCTGCTCACGAATCTGCTTTTCTTTTTATCTCTCAGTGCAAGAGGCTTGTCCTTGACTACATCCCACTGATTCTGCTGAAGACCCAGGAGTTCCTTGAGACGACGGACATCTGCTTTGCGACACATGCCTGTAAAACAGGCATGCAAGCAACCATTCCTCTCTCCGCCGCTTTGTGAAGAACAAATATGTAGGAATCATACAGGGGCAAAGAAGCCTGTAAATGTTCCTCCTGTATTTTGCTCAAGCACTGCCAAGCTATGAAACTTGGTTGTGCGAGGGTTTGTACAATTTGAGCTCTGCTCTCTGAAGTTTATGCAACAAGCCAGCAGCTGTACTATCATTCATTTGCTCAGCACATAATCGTCTCAGAGCAGCATACTGCGCAATTGTGAAAAGTTACATCACATTGTATCTACTGGCTATATATCCAGTCATGATGGTACTATTATTCAGTGTTCATGTCTTGCTTTGGCATTAGCAAGTGAAGCAATTTTTATTGGGAAGGTAATCCTGGATTTTGATATGAAAAGATTGATGAGATTGGGTTGTTAACATACTTGGTTCCAGAAATACACATTTCAATTCACATTAAATTCTCCAGAGTTAGAAGTGAACTGAAGAAACTGAAAGTGTTAGATTTAATAATCCATTCAAGGGCAGAATAGCACCAGCTGCCCTTAATTCTCCAGAGTTGGGAGTAACTACCGAATGTTAGATTTAGTTGTCCATTCAAGGCCAGACAGAATGTAGCTACCAGAGAACATTTCACAAAAACACAGGCTTAACTTGATAATTGAGTTGTCAAATGACACTCACAGGAAGGATCACAAACAATGGTGCAGATCCAAGTCTTGATGATTTAGACCCTAGTAGAAGGAAATATACACATCACAGCAAGCCATTACTACAACTAGAGTTTCACACATCCATGTGCTTATGACACTGTCTTCTCATTGCATCCTCTCCTTTCTGAGCCTCTCAAGCTCCTTCACCATCTGCCAGTGCTCCAGGGAAAGGCTCTTCTCACCAAAGCTTGAGGCTGTTATCTGAGCCATTGTCAGCCATCTGCACATCAGCGCAAAAAAAGTTAGTCGGATGGAGGTTCATAAACTACCATGTTATCGCAAACGCAACATGTTAGACGCCCAAGATTACCTGCTAAGTTCAGTGCAACCCAAGCTCCTGTCGTTGCGCATGGCACTGACCATTTCATCTTGGATCGTCTACAGTTAAGATGCAAACATTGAGCAAACTCAGTACATGTTTAAACATAATCTGAAATTCTGAATCTGCTAAATAAGTGGAGTGAGGGATAGTTACCTGGTAAATCTCAGGTTCAGAAGACTGAGGGAGAGACCTCACTGTGGCCAAGTACCACCTCCAGCTCTCAAGCTCCTCAGAAGTTGCATTCACCGCAGAAACAGTGGATGGACGAAAAGGCACTACCAAGTCTGAAGGCAGGATGTTTGATTTTCCCTCAGAAAGAGTAAGTAGCTGCACATCGGTCGCCATCTCCAGCTTGTAGTACTCAAAATCATACTCAACCTGTAAGTACAACAGACAAAAATTGTAAATGAAAAATTACCCAGCAATGATAATTTGGAGGTTCATGCTTGAAGTATCATGCCATCACTAATTAACTTTAGATGTGCACAGTTGGTTACACCTAAGTGCTTGTGAATTTTGATTCAAATTTTCATTCACTTTTGGATCATGTAGTCACTGACCTAAAATGGTTGATACTGACATGTATGCTGACAAAAGACTTACACACCACTCTAATGGGATGAGCATAGAATCTTAAAGAAATATAATGCAATACATTCTTATATGTATGATGTCTTAAAGACAAATTCAGAGAGAATTATTACCATCTGTGACTCCATCAAGTTCTTAAGCAGCACCGTATTCTCAACACCTTTAGATGCCAAAGATCCAGATTGCAAGAGAGTTTCATCAAATGTCAAGTGAGAGCCTTGAGGTAGCTGCAGAACTCCTGTAACCAACCTACACCAAATTTTATGAAGAGCAGTTTATAGGTTAGCTCCCAATAAAGGCAAGGAGTTATTAACATACTTATGGAATTTGATTGGACAAACAAAGGGAAACTGAACAGGACTTACCTTCCTGACTTGTTGTCCTTTCTAGGTTGAAGTGTGGCTGTGTTGAGATACTCAATTGACAGAGGAATAGCTTGTGAATACGGCATTAGTCCCTGGATCAAAGCATTTAGCTGTTTTCCAAAAATGGAAACACTTTCTCTGTTAAATCCAGTGAAATTCAAGGAGAGCCTGCCAACAGTGACCACATCCACCCTAGTTCGTAGCTGTAGAGATATTGAAAAGGCAATGAAATCATTAAACCAACATACAAAATATCTGGCAAAAAGCATGAAAAGAAAGCAATGTGCGATAAGACATACTCTGGATAGAAGATGCAGCAGTAAACAGTTAGCTGCCAGGTCATCTTTCCCTAATACCAGAGTGAGATGTGAGACCAAAGATTGCCGGATGCCTTTTAGGAGACTTGGTGAAGGCTGCATAATCAAAACAAAAATATGTCAATAAAGCAATGGTCAAGAGATGTGTATATTAGCACGAGGAAATGAATTACATGGTAAAACCAGCAAGTCCATTTCTGAGTTCAAAGTTATAAATTCACCTCAACAGCAGGACACTTTGCTAGAAAATCAACAGATGATAACTTTCGCCACACCAAACAGTGAAGACGGGGCACCTATGCAAACAGTTTTAGAGGTCAGGGCAAATATTAAAATATGCATAGAAATTCAAGTTTCTGTGTCACGCATGAAATCAAGCACTATGCACCCTATAATAGGCATACCTTGCTGGGAGGCAACTGAGCTGTTACATCTTCTATGAGATCAAACATTATATCATCCGAATTATCATTGGGAGCAGCAAGTTCTGGGTCAAATGTGTATACCCCTATGAACTCAGCAACATCGTTTAGTTTCACTTGACTTTCAGGCATATCATAGATCTGCAGTGCATGAAAGTCTGTAAGCAATAGGACTTGCGAGAACAGGAAGCACGGCAAATAAATTAGCTAATGTACATTTCATACAAAAAAGTTCAGGTGCCCCACCTTCACTAGACATGAAAAGGAGCTTCCAGGAATATGATGATCATTCCCATTCATCTGTGGCACGTTTTCACTTGCTGGCATTTCTGCTGAACTAGATGGGATCTGGACGTCATCTTCCTTCTGAGAAAAACAAATGCACTTTATGTCAGATAACCAAACCCTTCATTCTATATGACTTCAGATTAGCATGAAATGGAGCATAATTAACTAAAACATGTTACTATTCAATTGATATGGTTCCTTATTCTATTTTATGATTATGCTAATCTATATCCGGACAAGTAATTTAGGCTATCAAATGCTAGATGAACTTCAAACCAGAAACAGATACACGGTAAATTATCATATGGGGAAATAACAAAGCTCAAGCATGAAGTTGCTTGTAGAAAACTAAGTTCGGTTCTTACTGGTTTCTTGCTGCATGAAGAACTCTCGCCATTTCCATTTTCCAAAACCTGTAGCAAGCAATGCATTAGTGCCAATGGTAGTTACTGGACACAGAAATTGTTAATAGAATGCATTACTGTAACAACATGACAAGAGCTTACATCCATGGCATCATCATCTCCATCCCTCTTCCTTTTCTCCCTTTGTTCAGGTGACAAGCAGTTTGCCATTTGGCGCAAGTCAGGCCCAGGGGAAGAGTCCAGTGTCCACGAATTCTGCCCAGGCACCTGAAAGAAGCCAATCACACAGTCAAGATGGATTCCACCAGCCAATCACACAATGAACTCTAAAATTGATAAAATGAAAACAAGTGCGCAGGGAAGTAGTAACATACAGGCACACAATGGAAGAGATGGCGCTCCCAGAGATGCGAGTCACACGGGTGCGGCATCGCGAACGGTGAGAAATCTGTGAACTTGTTCGTCCTCCAGGTAGACCCATCCTTCACAAACAATGTTTTATACAGGCATGCAAAAGAAGCAGTAGCCAAAGCTTGACGGCAGAATGTCAGCAGAGTCATGTGGGTACCTTGAAAGCCCCGGCATAGAACTCGTTCCCGAGCATGTCCTGAACCATCCCCCGGAACCGGACGAGGGTGTTGGGTTTGATCAATCCGAGATTCGATGCATCCAACAATGGAACCTGGAAAGGGCAACACACAGTGTAAGAAATCCCATTTCACCTGGTGAAAGACAATTTTGAAATCTGCTAACAGTGCAGTAGGGTCTACTAATACATACAAAAATAAATCCCTTTCCCCCACCATAAATCCGCAAACGCATTTGCTCTCGAGCATTCTTCTACTCCTTCTATTCATTTTGATACCAATCATTACCCCCTTTTTACAGTGCGGAGCACGGACTGTGTACATAAGATTATCAAATTTTGATGATTTATTTATCTAGGATGAGGCCGATTAATCTGTAACATGATAGCCTGATACATGGGAAACTGGCAGACGCCAACCAGATCGCGAGTGGATAACCTAATCTCGTGCACACGACAGGGAAATAAAGCCAAGAACAGAGACGACGAGGGGTCGATACCTTGTCGAGGCCGCCCTGCTCGAAGAGGAAGGAGCGGAACACCTCGCTGGCGCCCCAGTCCTTGGACCGGAACGCCGCCACCGGGTCGCGGCCCCCGGACTCCGCCGCCGCCGCCCTCTCGAAGGTGGCGCGCACCGCGCCCAGGGGGTTGCCGACGAGGTCGTACTGCGGGCCCACCATCCTCTCTGCCTTTCTCCGGCGGTGGATCTCGCTCGCTCTTCTTGGGGAGTTGGGAGACCGGGAGACTAGGAGCAATGGCGGGGAGGTGGTGCGGCGGGGAGGGAAGCGGGAGGGGTTATAAGTTGTCAGGGTTTCGCGCCACTGGCGGCGGTGCTTCCCGCCGTTTCTCCCTCCGTTCCCGCCATTTTCTGTGGGCTGGGTGCGTGTACTGGGCCGACCCAGGCCCAATTTTGCCGTGGTACAAGTGATGTGCCTGCATCAGGACTGCGAGCGAAATGGAGGAAATGCAACATGCCAACAAGGCCCAGAGGCCCATCTGGTTCATGTACAAGTTCTTTTTACTACTAACATTTCTGTTACCCCCTAAAAAAAACTAACATTTCGGTTACCCCCTCAAAAAAAAAACACTAACATTTTTGTTACCCCTCAAAAAAACTTACGTTTCGGTTTTGTGAGAGAAAAGAAACAAGATGTCAGTAGCATAGTTAACATTTGTCTTGGATTCTCTTGAAAAGAACATATTTGTTTTGTTTTAGATAATGAGAAAGAAAGCTTCCCACCATCTATTATCGCAGGATAAGAAGCATAATCAATTTTATTATTTTATGTCAGGCATCATGATCAAACAAAATTGGCTCGCAAAGTTTGTGCGTATCAATTTGATACAAAAGATGGCATGACATTTCTTCAACTCATCCATCACTTTTGTTATATTTCAGGTCAAACACCAAATTGGGCCAAATCTGCTATTCTTTTTAGTACTCATGTTAGTCAAACCACTATTCAAGAGATTAAGCAAGTTTTTCATGTTTCTATCATGGATAACAATTTCACCCACCTTGGTCATCCGCTTATTCTTCCTGCTAAAAATAGAACTGCTGCTTACAACTTTGTTATTGATAAATTTCTGAATAAATTGCCTGCTTACAAAGCTAATATGCTCTCTCATGCTGCTAGGCTTGAGCTCATTAGGTTTGTGTTCTCTGCTATTCCTGTGTACTACATGTCTAATATTTTGTTTACCAAAAAGTTTATAGCCAAACTCACTGCTATTATAAGGAACTTTTGGTGGACAGGAATCAGAGAGAATAATTCTAACAAGAGCCTTTGTCTTAGGGCTTGGAAGGACATTTGCAATTCCAAACAGGAAGGTGGTCTTGACATTAGGAACTTGCAAGCAATTAATGAGGGCTTACTTCTTGCAGCTGCTTGGAGGCTTGCTAAAGACCCTTCCTCCCACCTTCATCTTGTGCTCAAATCTAAATACTTCCATGATGCCTCTATTTGGACTGCTATTTCTACTACTCCAAAATTTGCTTTCTGGTCATCCATTTTAAAAATGTTGCCTAAACTGAAAGATCACTCTTTTTACCAACTCACGCAAGGGAATATCTCTCTTTGGAGTACCCCTTGGTGTTCCCTTTGGGCTTCTGTTCATGACAATCTTATTATTCAGCCTTCAGGATACATATATCCTTCTCTTGTTAAGGACCTTTGGATACCGGGTCAGAAAGTCTGGAACAATGACCTCATTAACTCTCTCTTTCAACAGCCTCTAGCCTCTGTTATCGTTCAAACTGACATTATTCACCAAGATTGCCCGGATATATTATGTTGGGATCTAACTCTTAATGGTACTTGTTCTTCCAAGTCCACTTATAAATTGTGTTTGCAGGATATTCATGCCAATCCAAGAAATACTCCTTCCCAAGTTTCTTTGCAGATGAAAAATCTTCTCAAGTTGATTTGGAAGCAAAAGTTGATGATCCCCAGAGTTCAAACTTTCGCTTGGAGACTCCTTCGGAAAGCTCTTCCCACAGGTTTGAGGGTTGGGCGCTTTTCCGTACATATTTCTCAATATTGTTGCAGATGTGGTCAGCAAGAGGATGAGGTTCACATGTTTTTTCTTTGTGACTTCGCTAGAGCTGCTTGGTTTTCTCATCCTTGGTTCATCAGAACAGATGCTTTAGTTCAGATCTATACCAATATCCACAGTATTATTCTTGCTTTACTTAATATGAACCATCCGCATGCTTCTGTTGTCAACATTCTAAATTTTATGTGGTGTCTTTGGAAAGCGAGGAATGATTATCTTTTTAATAGAAAGAAAGCTACCCCTCACCAAGTTAATATTGCTGCTACTTCTCTATCTAATGATTTCTGTGATCTGCTTAACAGTTCTTCACACCATCAGCCTCAAAACTCCAGTTGTATCTTAACCCATATTAATCAACTTCCCTTGCAGGGACAAACGCTTAAATTAGATCTTCTTATCACGGGACCGAAAGTATATACTGATGCATCTTTTAAGTGCAAAAAAATTCCAGGTTTATTGCAGGGAACAGCAGCCACTGGAGTTGGTATCTACATTTCTTTGCCGCACGATCAGAAGGAAGTCAGCGTGCAGATTCAAGCTTCCACCTCAATTACAAGTACTCCTCTGCAGGCTGAAGCGTTTGCTCTTCTCTTGGCTGCAAAAGTAGCTAAATGTCTCAACATCAGCCAGCCGACCTTCCTCACAGACTATCTCTCTTTGGCTTCATTTGCGGCTAGTAGAAAGATTACTGAAACTGCTACCCCTTGGACTATCAGAAAAGTTTTAGCTGATTTCTTCTGCTACTCTTCAGACCTTCAACCTAGAGTGTTCCATATTTCCAGGGAAATTAATGGAATTGCTCACAACGTCGCTCATCAGGTTCTTACATCAAATGTAGAACCTGACATATGTTGTTTTGCTTCGGCTCACAAGAACATGGCTTGCCCTGTAGTTTCTCTCCTCTCTAACTCTAATTTCGAGTTTGAGGGCTTTGTAATTCATGTTGTACGATGCTATTGAGCTGAGCTGAATGGAAAGTTTGGCGCTTCGTGCGCCTTTTGTTGTTCAAAAAAAAAACATTTCTTCAACAATGACTAGCCTAAAGAAGTCTTGTCTTCAGCAACTGGCATATGGGACCCAAGAGAGAGAGAGAAATGCATCTTATATCACAAACTGAAAGCTCAAAAGATCACCACAGACCATTCACTGAACACTTGTACAAAAAAAGAATGTAAACTACGTGTTGATATTTATGTCTTGCGACCAAAGTTACAACCGCGGATCCGAAGCTGAACATGCGAAAAATAATACTACAAGAGATCCCCTTCCCAGCAATTGAAATTTTGTATCTTAGCTTCAACAAAGGTAGATCTGCCATTTGGAGTCATTTGGGGTGAGATTCACTTTTACAACAGCACCACAGGCATCGTAAGCCAAAACAGAAGCAAAAAAAGGGGGGGAAAGAAAAAAGGCCCAAAAATGGAAAAAGGAACGTTCATTACACTCAGGGCTGGCCTGGCTTCCTTCCAGCCCTACTATCTGCCTACTAAACTGAATAATTATGTATATAATACCATGAACCAAGGTCCGAAGCGGCGTTCATGCCCGCGAGCGCTTGGAGCTCCACATGGGCACCTTCAGAGGTCGGAGCAGCAGCGTTCATGCCCGCGCGTACTTGGAGCTCCACATGGGGACCTTCAGAGGCTCGTCGGTGGTTGCAGCAGCTCCATTCTCGGCGGCGTTCAAGGAGTCTGCGATCAAAGGGTCTGATTCGCCTTCCTTCACCTGCCATGCAGATGACATGCGAGGTAAATAACAAGAAAATTGTAGCAGTAACCGAGGTAAGAGGGGCTGAGAACCACCATCCAGCTACATATGAAGCACATCAAAAATAATTGATAGGGCTTATAAAGTGGACTACCCAGTGAAACTCATGCTAGGTGAATTATGCTTACTCCTTAATCACGTCGCTCAGCAGATCAGGATTCCAAAATACAGAAAATAGCAAGAGCTCAAAGCACAATGAAAATACCCAGGGAATGTACCTGAGTGACTTGTGGAGAGGCTTCAGTGGGCTTTGGAGCTTCACGGGTGCAGAAGTATGAATATAGTCCCATCCCAACCACTGCAATCAGGATTCCAAGTATATTTCTCCAGCTAAACGGATCGTGCAGCAAGACATAGCCGAAGGCAAGAACCAAGCATGTCTTTAGATGGCCAAGGACTTGGTAAGTTACGGGAGATGTCTTCCCAATCACAAGGAAAGTGCTGAAGTTCACCGAGACTGATATCAGACACGACAGCACGATGAAGAACTGCAGAAATGATAAGAACAAACTATGAATCACATGAAGCCGTGTCAAAAATCAAGGTAAGCTTTCACAGCCTAGTTCAATACTTACCAGAACTTGAGGTGTGTATGCAAAAGCAAAGACATTTTTGTTAGTCAGAAATCCATCGAGGAATGGACCAACAATGAACAGGGTCAATGCTTGGTATGGGCATGATTGGTACAGCAGCTGAGTTGAAGATACTTTGAACTTCTTTTGAATTGTATTGGTCATCTGATGGCTGGTTAAGGACTCAAATCGCACACCATAAAGCAAACATAATACTCAATCGTGAAGTTTTTTCAGCATTGTAACCAAGAGGTATATTCCGAGTAGGATAGAAAATCTACAGTACCTATTGTAAGTTCAGAAGGAAAGTAGAAACAAAGTGGCTGTCAAGAAAACAAAGTAGCTGTAGGGAGTCACTTCTATTCATTATTTCATTAGCTAATACTGACAAACTACATGATGTGCAGCTAGTTACATGCAACATTTAATATATGCAGATGATTTGGCAAGCACAGAAAGTTTTACGGTAGAAGAAAACAACTATTGTCGAAAGGATACAATTTGAGCAATACAGGTTGTGACGATGGCCAGTAGAGACAGCACAGATCCCATAGCATTGAGCTGCAGATCAGTCACAGTTGCAACTCCAACACCAAAAAGGAGCACACTAAGGGACAGCTGGATGTAACGACTGCACAGTAAAGATAGAAAATCAGTCAGATGATAATTAGTACTCCAATATAACAGTGGACATGGTGTATCAAAATAGCAACCTGAACTTCTTCCTGAAGAAAAGAGTCTCCAATATAACAGTGCAGGGAATAATGGCCAGCTTTGTCATCTGGAAATAAAGAGCATTTTTAGCATGAGCTTGTTGCAGTGTAAGGTCGGACAACGCACTCACGCGACATGTAATAACTTAACTGAAACCCTTCTCCTAAGATGTCGTTTGCCATGCGAATATAGTAGGGACACTACTGCATGCGTTAAAGTCACACTAATTTTATGCACACCCAACGTCCCATCCAAAGCAACTATTGCCATTCTAGATAAGGAACTGAATCGACTATGAAATCTTGAAAAGTTCTGGCACAGTGGAAGCAAGGAACAACGCTTACCTGATAGAAACCAACAGAGTTGAAACCCAGACTCAGATTGAGAAGCCCAATCGAGATGCCGTTGAGCACTCCGAACCCCATGACGGTCCTTGCGTCAAAAGGTTTGTGCTCAAAGAGCTTCATGCATAATGCCACATGAAGCGAACAGAATGTCACCAGGAGATGCCAGCTTGTCAACGTGGTGGCTGCACAATAAAGAACAAGGTTGAGTAAAACTTCGGGGTAACCTACCTGCTTTTTGTTTTACTAATATGTTTAGATGAACCACTACTCTTTTCTTCTCAACATATTGTTTGGCAGGATGTAAGCTCACTCTAGCTCCCTTCTCCTAGACATATTCATTCCAGCAAGTCACCCTAAGCATCAGTAGCTGTAATTCATTCAAGTTGAGCACAGGACAAATTTATTTTGTTCTAGTCATGATGTGCCAACCCACGGATGCTCGAGGAACTCCACCGACGGCGATTCCCCTCATCGAGACAAAAAAAGGTAACTGATTTTGCAGTTCGCAGTAGACAAAATTCTCACAGGCCCAAGATTTCCACTGGCCACTGGCCACTGCCCACGACCCTAACCGAATCTGGACATCGCACGTCTACGAGCACTACGCGGGCGAAGCATGGAGCGCAGGCATCCAGGGAGGCGAAGCGCCAGCGAGGACAAGGAGCGGGGCACATCTGGAGAGCGAGAGGCGAGATTGGATCTCATACCGAAGATGAAGCCGAGGGCGCTCATGAGCGCCTTGTTGCAGATGACAATGGAGACCGAGGAGACGACGGAGAGGCTGAGCGCCCCCACCGTCCCCAGCTGGAACTTCTCCCCCGCCAGCCCCATCTCCGCCGGCCGCCTTGGCTACAGAGCGCGGGAAGCAAGAAGCAGCAGCCGACGAGCTTCCCACCGAACCACGCCGCCGGCAGGACCTGCGCAACAGGAAGAAGATCACATTCCGATCGAGCAGCCGCGGCAAGGGACGGGCTTCCCGCCGGCCGGTCAAAGCAACCGGGCGGCAGCACCACCAACCTCTTCAGAAATCCAAGCGCTCGGAGCTGGATCTGGGAGGGGCGCGCGCGGGGAGATCTGAGGGGGCGAGCGGCGAGGGATCTGATCGGGTCGGGGGGTCAGCTCCGCCCGCGGTCGGTCGGCAGCTGGTGCTGTGCAATCGTGCTGCGTTCTTGGCCTCCACCCGTCCTCTCCCTCTCTCTCTCCTGCTAACCGGAGACGGAGACAGGGGCTTTTATATAAAAACGTGACATTTCCGCCCGGTGGTTCCGGGTTTGGTGGTGGGCGCTGGCCAGGGACCTGAGCGTGAATATCAGACACCGCAGGGGGTGGCTGGCGATTTGCTCCAGGGACGTGTTTGATTAGTAGTAGTAGTAGTACGCAGTAGGTGCGGGTGGCCACGTGTGTGAATGAGAGGGATTTTGTGATAGTTGGCGTTTGGTCGATCATCATTTGCCCCCTGCTGGACTCAACTCATTGAAATTGCTTTGGTGATTAGTTTATGTTTATGTTCTCTTTAGTAGTATTAGGTGGTGCAAAAGTGAGTTTTTTTTCCAATTCATTCAACTTTGAGCAGTCATGGTGTTTATAAATGTTTATATATTCTTCGCAAAATGAATAACCTAACGCATGGATGTGTAGATGATGGGCTCCGGGTGTGATATAAGCACGGGTGAAGGAGAAGAGGGGAGGCGGATCGGATTGGTGGGGATGGATGACGATGACGATGACCGGGGTTAGCAACGATAAGAGGAGGCAAAGGCAATGAGGTTGCAACACAGCAGCAACAACGACATTTACAGTGTCGACTAATAGTTTTTTCGGGACTTGAAAGATAGGTTGGTCAAGGTGTGGGTGCTGCTCACGCCACCCATGGCATCGATCAAAGTAGGGGCGGAACAACAGAAAGAGAGACGAAACAAGAAAAACGAGAAAGCCATGTGGAGGTGAGCGTTGGCGTTGGCGTGGCGGGGGAGGCACAAAGCGGCGCACCATTGCGGATGGTACTAATCGAGAAAGAATTTGCTATGATGGCGGTGGCCTTCTTGCAAAGTTATATGACCTTATTCGCAGAGGGGATACAGAAGCAATACATCGCGTAACACAAGCAAAAAAAGAAGAAGCAAATGACCCTTTTCAACGGGGCAACCACGAAAACGACATTTCTGCTTCGTTAATACGAAGCTTTCGGTGTTTATCATTGTTCCTGCATGGCATAGTCGAGCATGCAATGCAGCCCATGGTATGGCCCAACAACCAGAACAATAATAATTATCTGATCCCCTTTCATGCGTCACCGTTCCTAATCGAACAGCCAGGCACACGAGCACGTCGTCCTTTGACACGACAATAACGTGCCATACACAATCATCCAGTCCACACGCCACCGCCCACAAGGCCGCCCCACCCCATCCTCGTTGTAGTGGCCAAACATCCCCACGTCAGTGTAGCTCGTTTAAGAGGCTGGTCACGGGCCTTGAAAATCGTCGAAAGACGTTGTAGTCCCGATGAATCCGCATTCACATTGTATCCATACCGTGTTTGTTCCTGGTAGCACTGTTTGCTTTTGAAGTTTTTGTGCATGTGCCCGCTTCCACGAAAATGATAATACAAAAACAAATTTAACAGCAAGCAGTTCAATCTATTCCCGTCCCGTTTCATTCATAAATAATACTCCGGTCGTTCCAGAATGCACCGCCTGTGTTTGTTTTCCAAAAGTCAAGCATGACTATGTCTGACAAAGTTCATAGAATAAAACTATGGACATCTAAAATGCTAAATAAGTAAAACATAAAAATGCACTTTCATGGTGAAATCCGGTGATGCTAAACATGCATGTGTTGTGGATGCTGATGTGTTTTTCATATAAACTTGTCCAAGCATAAACAGGCTTCCTTTTTCAGAAAACCTAATGTGCACCACGTTCTGAAACCTAAGGAATGGCACTACGTACTACTCCCTCCGTCCGGAAATATTTATCAAGAAAATGAATGTATTTAAACGTATTTTAGTTTTAGATACATCCATTTTCACGACAAATAATGCCGGACGGAGAGAGTACATGTTTCATCGTCCATTTTTAGTCGGTGCGGCGGCGTGCGCCATTATTCTGTTGGCTGTTTTGGCGGTCTCTCCCCGCGGTTCCACGTAAATGACAGTCAGCCCCAGGGAGAGGAGGAGGAAGCTGCTGCTGTGGCTGCGGCGCTGATTTCCATGGGAGTTTGGCAGTGGAGGACAGTGGTGCGCGGAAAGCCACAGCCAGTAGGGAACCCAGGCCGTTCATACGAACTGGAGCACACCCCTCCATATGGCAGGCCGAGTATACGAAAGGAACATGAGCCACTTCTTCTGATAATTCATTTCTGGCGGTGCGCGTGTGGGAGATGCGGTGCTAAGAGAGCGGACGTCGTCTTCCGACGGCGTCTATATACGCCGAGACCTCTCCCTGCTTGCCTGCCGTGGGTGTGCTCCTTGGAGGTACGTGCGCATGGATTTGTGGCGTTCCTCCGCTCGAATCTCCTGATCGTTCACCGTCGCTGGTCTAGAGCCAGATGCATACACAGTAGAAAATTCAGTATATAGTACAGTAGAAAATTCAGTAGTGGAAGGGAGCTCCGACTCCGACAGGTAGCTGATTGATTGCGCCGGGATCTCCTTCAGTGCTGGGCGGGAATCTTGCGGCAGCGATTCCTTGATGCGGTTAATGCTGCAGCGATGGCCCAAATCTACAGCCCCGAGCACTCCTTTTCTGTACTCGCTCTGCGCTGCTTGCTTATTAGAATCCGTGGACGTAAAAAAAATTCAGAATCCATTTGCGTTTCTCCCCTTGGCGACGAGATGTGATCCATCGTCGTCTTCTCGCCGTCTCTTCGTGCGGCGTGGCCTCGCTTCCGAAACAATCCTACTGCCAGTCCTGCAATTTCTTGGTTGGTTAGGCCGTGTGGATAAGGAGGAGGAGGGAGGAGGAGGAAAGCGAGAGGCGCATGGCTGGGCTAGCTTTTAGAGGGTTCGGTGGCGCGCCACTTTCCCCGCAATAAACATGGCGAAAATTCCCCATTGGTGTGGATATATATTACTTCGGCGAGTTGTTGCGCGCGCTGGTTGGTTGGTTGGGTTCGCTCCCATGGCCATGGCCTCCACCTGATCCAGGCATCCGGCGCTTCTACGGGCTCCATTCTTTTCGCGCAGGGCCTTCCCATGCACTGCCGTTGCTTATTTGCATGCGCCACCGACACTCCTCCCGGCCTCCCTGCTCCAAAGTCTTCAGCGCTGACTCGTTGTTCTGTTCTGGACCAGGGTCCCAAGGCTGATCACTGCGCTGCTCCCTGCCTCCCTCCGCTCTATAATATAAAAGCGTTTTTGGCACCACACGAGTGTCAAACGCTCTTATATTATCGAATGGACATATTCGTGCAGTATCAAAAACACTCTTATATTATCGAATGGACATACTCTTATATTATGGGACGGAGAGAATGGTTAACGGTGCCATCCATGTCTGTCAGAGCCGGTTCGGTTGGATTGTAGTATTCTCCTTAACTAATTTTTTGCATCTACGTAGTACTTTTCTGAATTGAAGGTCATTTTCAGGTTCAGTTCGGCCGTTTTTGGTTCAGAGTTGAATCAAGCATCGACGCTCTTAGAGAAACGCCCCTTGTGGAGACAGGCAATCCCGTTTGACGTTTCCTTTGTTCGATGCAGTCGTTTGATGTTGCAGTACTGCTGGTCTGCTACTAACGACTACAGTAGATGGATGGTGATTGTTGTATCAAGACTAAAAGTGTTTCGCTAGAAAAGTATGCATCGTATTTGATTTTCTTTCCTTTATTGATAAAGTACGACACCTTCTGGTGCCAACGTCTCTGGTGGTATACGTAGGATCTGTAAGGGTTGGGTGCTTGATTAGGTGGAGCTAATTAAATTAGGAACAAATCTTGACATGGATGCGTCCTTGTAAGGTTGTTGCTAGGACTAAACAATGGGAGAAATGCGAACATATCCGGTCCCATCTTGCAGGTGTATGTTCATTCGCCTAAATACGCTTATAAGAGCATCTACAGCCTCAGGTTGTAAATTCAATCCCTCAAACGCCCGTCGGCGAGCACTGATCGGGCATTGCCTCATTTGGTGGCTTTCATACCTGCGTCCCTCGTATGTGAGCCCTCAAACCCATACAAATAGCTGGCAAAGAATACACAAAGCTGGACCCCGTGCAGCTCCTGCGAGCGGCTCGGGCATAACCCTAGCCCCCTGCCGCCGCCACCCCACACCCCGCCTCTCCCCTCCCTCGCCACACCCCGTGCAGCTCCCGCGAGCGAAGCCCGTGCGTGCGTCGGCGGTGGCGGGATTCTTCCCTCCCCACGAGGCATCCGGGCGGCGCGGGACGGCCGGCCTTGTGGTGGCTCATCGGGCCGGCGGCGGCTTGGGGTGGCTCCGAGGGGCGGCGGCGGTGCTCTACTGCACCGGACGGTGCGAGGCGACCTTGGCGTGCGGCGAGGCCAGATGCGGGCCGGCGCGCGGATCTGGCGCGGCTGCGGTCGATCGGGCTCGAGCTGGCCGCGTCGGGCGGCTGAGGGTGGGGCGTCGGGGCGGCGGCCTCAGTCCGGGCTCCCGATGGCCTGGGCGTGGACGGCGTATGTGCGCGCGGCGGCTCTTAGCTCTGGATGTGCGCGCGGGGCGCTGATCGACAGCCGGGCGCGGCGGCGGCAGGCGTATGTTGGGCACAGGAACCAGCCGGGCGTGGCGGGTGCTGCTCCGGAGCGCGAGGTGTGCCACGGGCGGCGGACCTGCTCGTCTGCTCTGCTGCTTCGCTTGCGGCTCCAATCTGGATCTGACGTGAGCTGTTTCTTCGATCTGGTGCTGCTCTTCGCGATGTGGTGTTGGTTGTTGCGGTGGTGGTGGCCGTGGTGGTGTTGCAGTGGTGGAAGGCGGCTTCGGCCAGGGGGCGGTGCGTTTCTGGTCGCGATGGTGAAGGAAATATGCCCTAGAGGCAAATTAATAAAGTTGTTATTTATATTTTCTTATATCATGATAAATGTTTATTATTCATGCTAGAATTATATTAACCAAAAACTTGATACATGTGTGAATACATAGACAAAACAAAGTGTCCCTAGTATGTCTCTACTAGACTAGCTCGTTAATCAAAGATGGTTAAGTTTCCTAACCATAGACATGTGTTGTTATTGGATGAACGGGATCATATCATTAGGAGAATGATTGATGTGATGGACAAGACCCGTGCGTTAGCTTAGCATAATGATCATTAAGTTTTTATTGCTATTGCTTTCTTCATGACTTATACATATTCCTTTGACTATGAGATTATGCAACACCCGAATGCCGGAGGAATACCTTGTGTGCTATCAAACGTCACAATGTAACTGTTGGAAATATGAGCAATTTACCAAATGAATTTATTAACAGAAATATTAGATAAAACATGACTAATATAGCTGCGATAAAGCAAGTCATACAATCTGATGGAGAGAAAGTAAATAGCATCTGCATATATGAACTTAAACTGAACACATCTAGGACAGACACTAGATCATGTTGCATATACGGAGTAGAACCTAACACATGTAGGGCAAGAACTAGTACGAGAAATTGTGGCAGGACAACTGACAGAAAGAAGAAGAACACATACGGGACAGCAGCAGAAGCACTGGACTTGGGATCGACATCCTCTCCAGCCATGTCGTTGCTGAGGTAGTCGACGTCGGGGAAGAAGTTGTCGTCGGGGAAGTAGTCGTCGGAGTCCGTGATGAAGAAGCCAGTAGTCGCGCAGAGCGCTCCCCAAAAACCTTATCACCCTTCTCCCTTACAGGACTCAAAAGGTGCGGTCTCGGAGGCCTACTGTCCCGACGTGCGGTGCACGCCGCAAGCCGGGATGAGGAAGACAACAACAGCTCAGAGATGGAACCGATGGTGAGGGAAGGAGTAGTTCTGGTGCGTCTCTCTGGGAGGAGCGACCTCCCTTTTATAGGCGCAAGAGAAGGAGGCGAGAGGGCAACGACGGGAGGCGAAACGAAGAGACACAGACGAAGCGAACAGCCAGCAGCCAAAGGGCTGCACCGTTCGCATTCGAACTCAACTTTCGCAAAAATCTTTTCAGCTTCCGTGTGACCTTTCGTATACCCGTAGTGCGTGGCAAAAATTTAGATATCGGCTCACTCCCGCAACTCGCGGCGCGGCGCGTCGTGACAAGGCGTGGCGCGGCGGGCGAAGGAGGAGGAGCGCGCGTGGATATCCCTCTTGTTCTCATGTTCGTACAAGTGGGGAAAAAACCTCCCTTATAAGGAGGTCCAACTCCCACTAAACTAGCAATGTGGGACTAAACTTTAGTAGTATCCCTTGCCTTACACAAATGGGCTAAGTGAGCCTCTAGGATTTATTAGAAATTTCTGAAATAGTTATTGGGCTGCCCAAAATAGACTAAATTGCAGCAATCCCCCACCAGATCCCAGAGGCACATAGAAATTTGCCTTTTGTTCCAAAACACTGTTTTATATACCGGTACTGCAGTGGAGACTGTTAAGTTGAACTTCCACCTGGAACTCTATGCTACACTAGTAAGCAACTTGAACAGTGGACTGGGCCTTGAACTGTAAGTTTTCTGCGAATCTAGCTTCACATAAAGCCTTGACCGATACGTGGCTACCGTGGGTCTTCCCCGCGGGTGGAGCTTATGCGTCATACTCCGTGACTTTTCATGAGTTTACTAGAGAGAACCCTACTCTCATAGATTGCGACGTTTGACAATCAGACTCATATAAGTGTGTTCTTCAAAAGATGTTCTGCAGGATAACATCTCTGCTTAAATAAGCCACTTAAAACACATTAAGATATACATCAATCTGCCATGCAGATTAGGAGAGTATTGCATCTTCATGGAGTGGTATTGTGAATGGTAAGGATACTCTCCTCTCAGTTGACCAACAGCTTGTCTTCCACATCTAATTCACGGGATCTCCGATCACAAAGAATAGGTTACCACTGTGAACAACTCATATTGTGGGTCTCATACCCATCTCCCTCGACGCATTATCTATCACATTACGTGATAGACCCTTGGTAAAAGGATCTGTCAGATTTTTAGACGTTTGGATATAATCCAACGCAATAACTCCGGACTTTTTCATTTTCCTGACAGATTTTAACCTTCTCTGAACGTGTCTTGATGACTTCATGTTATCCTTTGAGCTGCTCACTTTCATGATCACAGTTTGATTGTCGCAGTTCATAAGGACATCCGGTACAGGTTTCTCAACAACCGGCAAATCATTCAAGAGCCGGCGAAGCCAATCTGCTTCAACCGTAGCTGTATCTAGTGATGTGAGTTCTGTTTCCATTGTTGACCTCGTTAAGATGGTCTGCTTGCAAGACTTCCAAGAAACAGCGCCACCTCCATGAGTGAATACATAACTGCTCGTGGCCTTTATCTCATCAGCATCTGAGATCCAGTTTGAGTCACTATACCCTTCAAGCACCTTTGGATGCCCGGTGTAGTGAATTCCATAATTTGCAGTGCCTTTCAAATAACGCAAAACTCTCTTTAGAGCTTTCCAATGCACATCTCCTGATTTTGAGACAAACAGACTCAGTTTGCTAAGAGCAAAAGAGATGTCAGGTCTTGTAGCACTTGCTAAGTACATAAGCGAGCCAATAATCTGAGAATATTTCAATTGATCTCTAGCAATTCTTCGATTCTTTCGAAGTAACACACTCGCATCATATGGTGTTGAAGAGGGCTTGCAGTCACTATATCCAAAGCGACTCAAGATCTTTTCCACATAGTGAGATTGAAGCAATGTAATCCCACCATCATCGTCTCTCAACAACTTGATGTTCAGAATGACATCAGCCACTCCTAAATCCTTCATCTCAAAACAACGAGATAGGAAATCCTTGACCTCCTTAATAACATTCAGATTTGTTCTGAAAATCAGTATGTCATCAACATACAAGCACAGGATAACTCCCTCGCCCCCACCATGGCGATAGTACACACATTTGTCAGCTTCGTTCACAACAAAGCATGCAGCTGTTAAAGTTCTTTCAAACTTCTCGTGCCACTGTTTGGGTGCTTGCTTAAGTCCGTACAAAGACTTCAGCAACTTGCACACTTTCCCTTCCTGACCATCTAGTACAAACCCATCTGGTTGTTCCATATAAATTTCCTCGTCCAACTCTCCATTTAGGAAAGCAGTCTTAACATCCATTTGATGAATGAGAAGACCATGCGAGGCAGCTAGTGAAAGTAGAACTCGAATAGTGGTCAGTCGAGCCACAGGTGAGTAAGTATTAAAGAAGTCTTCACCTTCCTTTTGGGTATAACCCTTAGCCATGAGCCGAGCCTTGTACTTCTCAATAGTACCATCAGGCCTAAGCTTCTTCTTGAATACCCATTTGCATCCTATAGGTTTGCAGCCATAAGGACGATCAGTTATCTCCCAGGTTTCATTCGCCAAGATGGAATCCATCTCGCTACGAACCGCTTCCTTCCAGTAGTCAACATCTTCAGATGCATAGGCCTCTGAAATAGAACTGGGAGTGTCATCTATGAGATACACAAGAAAATCATCACCAAAAGACTTTGCAGTCCTCTGTCTCTTGCTCCTAGTAGGAACTTCATAGTTCTCCTCCACGGGACTTTCAAAGTGTTCCATCGAAATGGCAGGTTCGGTAATTGTAACTGGTTCCTGATTCGATGAACTAGGCATCTCCTGATTAGATGAGGTAGCCATATCCTTCATGGGAAAGATATCTTCAAAGAAAGTCACATCATTCGACTCCATGATCGTACCGACATGTATGTCAGATACCTCAGATTTTACAACCAAGAATCTATAGCCAATGCTATGAAAAGCATATCCCAGGAAAACACAAACCACAGTTGTTGGTCCAAGCTTCCGCTTCTTTGGAATTGGAATATTGACTTCCGCCAAACAACCCCATGTTCGTAGATAAGAGAGTTTTAACCTTTTCTTCTCCCATTCCTCGAATAGAGTTATCTCTTTGTTCTTTGTGGGAACTCGGTTTAGGACATGACATGCAGTCAATATCGCCTCCCCCACCATGCCTTCTAGAGACCCAAAGTGTCTAACATGGCGTTAACCAAATCTGTTAGAGTACGGTTCTTTCTTTCGGCCACCCCATTTGACTGAGGTGAATAGGGAGGCGTCCTCTCATGGATTATACCATGTTCCGCACAAAAAGCATCAAAATCATTGGAAAAATACTCTCCACCACAGTCGGACCTAAGCCTCTTGATTTTCCGATCAAGTTGGTTTTCCACTTCAGCTTTATAGATCTTGAAAAAGTTCAAAGCCTCATCCTTAGATTTCAGAAGATACACACGGCAGTATCTAGTGGAGTCATCAATTAACGTCATGAAATATTTCTTTCCACCTTTTGTCAACACACCATTCATTTCACATAGATCTGAATGTATGAGCTCTAGTGGTGCAAGATTTCTTATTTCCGCAGTCATGTGAGACTTGCGAGGTTGCTTAGCTTGCACACACACTTGACACTTAGATCCCTTGATGGTGGTGAAACTAGGGATTAAGTTCAATTTCGCTAGTCGCGACATGCAACCAAAGTTAACATGACAAAGACGTGAATGCCACACATTGGATTCACTATTGTTGCAAATATGATTAACAACTTTATTGCAAACGTCTGATAAGGATAAACGAAACAAGCCTCCTGACTCATAGCCTTTACCAACAAAGGTTTCATACTTGGATATTACAAATTTATTCGACTCAAAGACAAGCTTGTAGCCATCTCTACACAGAAGGATCCGCTAACAAGATTTTTATTGACGGAGGAGACATAATGCACGTTCTTCAGCCGCACGATCTTCCCCGAAGTAAACTTCAGATCGACCGTGCCAACACCACGAACAGAAGCACTTGAACCGTTTCCCATCAGCACGGTTGAAGTCCCTGCGGTCTGATAAGACGAAAACATGGAAATATCACCGCATACATGCACATTAGCACCCGTGTCAATCAACCAGTCATGAGAATGACATACTGAAAGAATAGTGGGAAATATACCATACTCAGCATCCTTCATGTCAGTGTCTCCAAATGACAACATTAGCGGTCTTGCCGCCTTTCCCAGGATGACGCTTGTCATAGCGATTAGGGCAACTAGGAGCCCAATGATCAGGATCCCACACACACATGACAAGCACCTTTCTTCTTGCCATTCTTCTTCTTGAAGTTCGTGTGTTGCACAGCCTTGTTCTTCCCATCAAATTTTGCTTTTCCATCAAACTTGCCCTTGTTCTTGAACTTGTGGGGTTGGAAGTTCTGCTTCTGTACCACATTGGCACTAGATCCTCCCTCAATACCTCGAGCACATGTGTCCTTTGCTCTCGCCTTTTCTTCCACATCAAGAGTGCCAATGAGATCCGGGACGGAAAACTCCTGCCTCTTATGCTTCAACAAGGTAGCAAAGTTCCTCCATGAAGGAGGAAGCTTAGTGATGATACCTCCAGCAACAAACTTGTCCGGTAGCATACAACTGAAGTGCTCAAGTTCTGTAGCAAATGACTGTATCTCATGTGCTTGCTCAACCACGGAACGCTCTTCAGTCATCCTGTAATCATAGAATTGCTCCATGATGTACAGCTCAGTGCCAGCATCTGAGACCCCAAACTTGGCCTCGAGTGCATCCCACATATCTTTTCCATTATCAATTGACGCATAAGCATCAACTATGTTCTCACCAAGAACACTCAAGAGAGAAGCCTTAAACAGAGTATCCATTTTCTGAAAAGCTTGTGCCTCTTGAGCATCAAGCTCTCCTTCAGGTTTGCCGAGAGTGGCGTCATAGCAACTCATGGTTTGAAACCATAAGACTGCTCTCACGCGCCACCTCTTATAGTGGATACCCTCAAACATAGGAGGTCTCATGGAAGCAGCAAAACCACTCGGGGTAAATTGCCTATAATAAGGTTTTTGGATTGTTGGAAATATGAGCAATTTACCAAATGATTTTATTAACAGAAATATTAGATAAAGCATGACTAATATAGCTGCGATAAAGCAAGTCATGCAATCTGACGGAGAGAAAGTAAATAGCATCTGCATATATGAACTTGAACTGAACACATCTAGGACAAACACTAGATCATGTTGCATATACAGAGTAGAACCTAACACATGTAGGGCAAGAACTAGTACGAGAAACTGTGGCAGGACATCTGACAGAAAGAAGAAGAACACATCCGGGACAACAGCAGCAGAAGCACTGGACTTGGGGTCGACATCCTCTCCAGCCATGTCGTTGCTGAGGTAGTCGACGTCGGGGAAGAAGTTGTCGTCGGGGAAGTAGTCGTCGGAGTCCGTGATGAAGAAGCCAGTAGTCGCGCAGAGCGCTCCCCCAAAACCTTATCACCCTTCTCCCGTACAAGACTCAAAAGGTGCGGTCTCGGAGGCCTACTGTCCCGACGTGCGGTGCACACCGCAAGCCGGGATGAGGAAGACAACAGCAGCTCAGAGATGGAACCGATGGCGAGGGAAGGAGTAGTTCTGGTGCGTCTCTCTGGGAGGAGCGACCTCCCTTTTATAGGCGCAAGAGAAGGAGGCGAGAGGGCAACGACGGGAGGCGAAACGAAGAGACAGAGACGAAGCGAACAACCAGCAGCCGAAGGGCTGCACCGTTCGCATTCGAACTTCACTTTCGCAATAATCTTTTCAGCTTCCGTGTGACCTTTCGTATACCTGTAGTGCGTGGCAAAAATTTAGATATCGGCTCGGCTCATTCCCGCAACCCGCGGCGCGTCGTGACGACGCGTGGCGCGGCGGGCGGCGGAGGAGGAGTGCGCGTGGATATCCCTCTTGTTCTCATGCTCGTACAAGTGGGGAAAGAACCTCCCTTATAAGGAGATCCAACTCCCACTAAACTAGCAATGTGAGACTAAACTTTAGTAGTATCCCTTGCCTTGCACAAATGGGCTAAGTGGGCCTCTAGGATTTATTAGGAATTTCTGAAATAGTTATTGGGCTGCCCAAAATAGACTAAATTCCAGCAGTAACTGAGTGATTATAAAGATGCTCTACAGGTATCTCCAAAGGTGTTTGTTGGGTTGGCATAGATCGAGATTAGGATTTGTCACTCCGAGTATTGAAGAGGTATATCTGAGCCCTCTCGGTAATGCACATCATGATAAACAATGTGACTAATGAGTTAGTTACGGGATGATGCATTACATAACGAGTAAAGAGATTTGCCATTAACGACATTGAACTAGGTATGTGTTGGGTTTCGTAGTAATTTCAAAATATTTCCTACGCACACGCAAGATCATGGTGATGTATAGCAACGAGGGGGGGGGAGTGTGATCTACGTACCTAGTAGATCGACAACGAAAGCGTTTGGTTGATGTAGTCGTACGTCTTCACGATCCGACCGATCAAGCACCGAAACTACGGCACCTCCGAGTTCGAGCACACGTTCAGCTTGATGACGATCCCCGGACTCCGATCCAGCAAAGTGTCGGGGAAGAGTTCCGTCAGCACGACGGCGTGGTGACGATCTTGATGCACTACAGCAGCAAGGCTTCGCCTAAACTCCGCTACAGTATTATCGAGGACTATGGTGGCTGGGGGTGCCGCACACGGCTAAGGAATAGATCACGTGGATCAACTTGTGTCTTTGGGGTGCCCCTTGCCTCAGTATATAAAGGATGGAGGAGGAGGAGGCCGGCCAAGGTTGGTGCGGCCAGGATGTGGAGTCCTACTAGGACTCCAAGTCCTAGTAGGAGTCCACCAAGAGGGGAGGAAAGGAGAAGGAAGTGGAGGAGAAGGAGAGGTGGCCGGCCCCCTTTTCCCTAGTCCAATTCGGACTAGAGGGGAGGGGGGGGGGGCGCAGCAGCCCTTTGGCCCTTTCTCCTCTTCCCACTAAAGCCCATCAAGGCCCATTGCTTCTCCCGTAACTACCCGGTACTCCGAAAAATACCCGAATCACTCGGAACCTTTCCGATGTCCGAATATAGTCGTACAATATATCAATCTTTACGTCTCGACCATTTTGAGACTCCTCGTCATGTCTCCGATCTCATCCGGGACTCCGAACTCCTTCGGTACATCAAAACTCATAAACTCATAATATAACTGTCATCGAAACCTTAAGCGTGCGGACCCTACGGGTTCGAGAACAATGTAGACATGACCGAGACATGTCTCCAGTCAATAACCAATAGCGGGACCTGGATGCCCATATTGGCTCCTACATATTCTACGAAGATCTTTATCGGTCAGACCGCATAACAACATACGTCGTTCCCTTTGTCATCGGTATGTTACTTGCCCGAGATTCGATCGTCGGTATTCCAATACCTAGTTCAATCTCGTTGCCGGCAAGTCTCTTTACTCGTTCTGTAATACATCATCCCGCAACTAACTCATTTAGTTGCAATGCTTGCAAGGCTTAAGTGATGTGCATTACCGAGATACCTCTCCGACAATCGGAGTGACAAATCCTAATCTCGAAATACGCCAACCCAACATGTACCTTTGGAGACACCTGTAGAGCTCCTTTATAATCACCCACTTACGTTGTGACGTTTGGTAGCACACAAAGTGTTCCTCCGGCAAACGGGAGTTGCATAATCTCATAGTCATAGGAACATGTATAAGTCATGAAGAAAGCAATAGCAACATACTAAACGATCGGGTGCTAAGCTAATGGAATGGGTCATGTCAATCAGATCATTCTCTTAATGATGTGATCCCGTTAATCAAATAACAACTCATTGTTCATGGTTAGGAAACATAACCATCTTTGATTAACGAGCTAGTCAAGTAGAGGCATACTAGTGACACTCTGTTTGTCTATGTATTCACACATGTATTATGTTTCCGGTTAATACAATTCTAGCATGAATAATAAACATTTATCATGATATAAGGAAATAAATAATAACTTTATTATTGCCTCTAGGGCATATTTCCTTCAGTCTCCCACTTGCACTAGAGTCAATAATCTAGTTCACATCGCCATGTGATTTTACAGCAATAGTTCACATCACCATGTGATTAACACCCATAGTTCACATCGTTATGTGATAAACACCCAAAGGGTTTACTAGAGTCAATAATCTAGTTCACATCGCTATGTGATTAACATCCAAAGAGTACTAAGGTGTGATCATGTTTTGCTTGTGAGATAATTTTAGTCAACGGGTCTGTCATATTCAGATCCGTAAGTATTTTGCGAATTTCTATGTCAACAATGCTCTGCACGGAGCTACTCTAGCTTATTGCTCCCACTTTCAATATGTATCTAGATCGAGACTTAGAGTCATCCAGATCTGTGTCAAAACTTGCATCGACGTAACTTTTTACGACGAACCTTTTTGTCACCTCCATAATTGAGAAATATTTCCTTATTCCACTAAGGATAATTTTGACCGTTGTCCAGTGATCTACTCTTAGATCACTATTGTACTCCCTTGCTTAACACAATGTAGGGTATACAATAGATCTGGTACACAGCATGGCATACTTTATAGAACCTATGGCTGAGGCATAGGGAATGACTTTCATTCTCTTTCTATCTTCTGCCGTGGTCAGGCTTTGAGTCTTACTCAACTTCACACCTTGTAACACAGGCAAGAAACTTTTTCTTTGACTGTTCCATTTTGAACTACTTCAAAATCTTGTCAAGGTATGTACTCATTGAAAAACTTATCAAGCGTCTTGATCTATCTCTATAGATCTTGATACTCAATATGTAAGCAGCTTTATCGAGGTCTTTCTTTGAAAAACTCCTTTCAAACACTCCTTTATGCTTTGCAGAATAATTATACATTATTTCCGATCTACAATATGTCATACACATATACTTATCAGAAATGATGTAGTGCTCCCACTCACTTTCTTGTAAATACAGCCTTCACCGCAAGTCTGTATAAAACTTATATGCTTTGATCAACTTATCAAAGCGTATATTCCAACTCCGAGATGCTTGCACCAGTCCATAAATGGATCGCTGGAGCTTGCATATTTTGTTAGCTCCCTTTGGATCGACAAAACCTTCTGGTTGCATCATATACAACTCTTCTTCCAGAAATCCACTCAGGAATGCAGTTTTGACATCCATTTGCCAAATTTCATAATCATAAAATGCGGAAATTGCTAACATGATTCGGACAGACTTAAGCATCGCTATGGGTGAGAAGGTCTCATCGTAGTCAACCCCTTGAACTTGTCGAAAACCTTTTGCGACAAGTCGAGCTTTGTAGACAGTAACATTACCGTCAGCGTCAGTCTTCTTCTTGAAGATCCATTTATTTTCTATGGCTTACCGATCATCGGGCAAATCCATCAAAGTCCATACTTTGTTCTCATACATGGATCATATCTCAGATTTCATGGCCTCAAACCATTTCGCGGAATCTGGGCTCATCATCGCTTCCTCATAGTTCGCAAGTTCGTCATGGTCTAGTAACATGACTTTCAGAATAGGATTACCGTGCCACTCTGGTGTGGATCTCACTCTGGTTTACCTACGAGATTTAGTAGTAACTTGATCTGAAGTTACATGATCATCATCATTAGCTTCCTCACTAATTGGTGTAGTAGTCACAGGAACAGATTTCTGTGATGAACTACTTTCCAATAAGGGAGCATGTGCAGTTACCTCATCAAGTTCTACTTTCCTCCCACTCACTTCTTTCGAGAGAAACTCCTTCTCTAGAAAAACTCCAAATTTAGCAACAAAAGTCTTGCCTTCAGATCTGTGATAGAAGGTGTATCCAATAGTTTCCTTTGGATATCCTATGAAGATTTACTTCTCCGATTTGGGTTCGAGCTTATCATGTTGAAACTTTTTCACATAAGCATTGCAGTCCCAAACTTTAAGAAACGACAACTTTGGTTTCTTGCCAAACCACAGTTCAGATTGTGTCGTCTCAACGGACTTAGATGGTGCCCTTTTAAACGTGAATGCAGTTGTCTTTAATGCATAACCCCAAAACGATAGTGGTAGATCGGTATGAGACATCATAGATCGCATCATATCTAATAAAGTACGGTTATGATGTTCGGACACACCATTATGCTGTGGTGTTCCAGGTGGCGTGAATAGTGAAACAATTTCACATTGTTTTAACTGAAGACCAAACTCGTAACTCAAATATTTGTCTCCGCGATCAGATCGTAGAAACTTTATTTTCTTGTCACGATGATTTTCCACTTCACTCTGAAATTCTTTGAACTTTTCAAATGTTTCAGACTTATGTTTCATCAAGTAGATATACTCATATCTGCTCAAATCATCTGTGAAGATCAGAAAATAATGATACCTGTCGCGAGCCTCAATATTCATCAGACCACATACATCAGTATGTATGATTTCCAACAAATCTGTTGCTTGCTCCATTGTTCCGAAGAACGGAGTCTTAGTCATCTTGCCCATGAGGCATGGTTCGCAAGCATCAAGTGATTCATAATCAAGTGATTCCAAATTTCCATCAGCATGGAGTTTCTTCATGCGCTTTACACCAATATGACCTAAATGACAGTGCCACAAATAAGTTGCACTATCATTATTAACTTTGCATCTTTTGGTTTCAATATTATGATTATGTGTATCACTACGATCGAGATCCAACAAACTATTTTCATTGGGTGTGTAACCATATAAGGTTTTATTCATGTAAACAGAACAACAATTTATTCTCTTACTTAAATGAATAACCGTATTACAATAAACATGATCAAATCATATTCATGCTCAACGCAAACACCAAATAACACTTATTTAGGTTCAACACTAATCCCGAAAGTATAGGGAGTGTGCGATGATGATCATATCAATCTTGGAACCACTTCCAACACACATCATCACTTCACCGTTAACTAGTCTCTGTTTATTCTGCAACTCCCGTTTCGAGTTACTAATCTTAGCAACTGAACTAGTATCAAATACTGAGGGGTTGCTATAAACACTAGTAAAGTACACATCAATAACATGTATATCAAATATACTTATGTTCACTTTGCCATCCTTCTTATCTGCCAATCACTTGGGGTAGTTCCGCTTCCAGTGACCAGTCCCTTTGTAATAGAAACACTTAGTCTCAGGCTTAGGACCAGACTTGGGCTTCTTCACTTGAGCAGCAACTTGCTTGCTGTTCTTATTGAAGTTCCCCTTCTTCCCTCTGCCCTTTTCTTGAAACTAGTGGTCTTGTCTACCATCAACACTTGATGTTTTTCTCGATTTCTACCTTCGTCAATTTCCGCATTACGAAGAGCTTGGGAATCGTTTCCGTTATCCCTTGCATATCATAGTTCATCACGAAGTTCTACTAACTTGGTGATGGTGACTAGAGAATTCTGTCAATCAATATCTTATCTGGAAGATTAACTCCCACTTGATTCAAGCGATTGTAGTACTCAGACAATCTGAGCACATGCTCACTAGTTGAGCAATTCTCCTCCATCTTTTAGCTATAGAACTTGTTGGAGACTTCATATCTCTCAACTCGGGTATTTGCATGAAATATTAACTTCAACTCCTGGAACATCTCATATGCTCCATGACGTTCAAAACGTCTTTGAAGTCCCGATTCTAAGCCATTAAGCATGGTGCACTAAACTATCAAGTAGTCATCATATTGAGCTAGCCAAACGTTCATAACGTCTGCATCTGCTCCTGCAATAGGTCTGTCACCTAGCGGTTCATCAATGACATAATTCTTCTGTGCAGCAATGAGGATAAACCTCAGATCACGGATCCAATCCGCATCATTTCTACTAACATCTTTCAACACAATTTTCTCTAGGAACATATCAAAATGAACACAGGGAAGCTACAACGCAAGCTATTGATCTACAACATAATTTGCAAAATACTACCAGGACTAAGTTCATGATAAATTTAAGTTCAATTAATCATATTACTTAAGAACTCCCACTTAGATAGACATCCCTCTAATCCTCTAAGTGATCACGTGATCCAAATCAACTAAACCATGTCCGATCATCACGTGAGATGGAGCAGTTTCATTGGTGAACATCACTATGTTGATCATATCTACTATATGATTCACGCTCGACCTTTCGGTCTCTGTGTTCCGAAGCCATATTTGTATATGCTTGGCTCATCAAGTATAACCTGAGTATTCCGCGTGTGCAACTGTTTTGCACCCGTTGTATTTGAACGTAGAGCCTATCACACCCGATCATCACGTGGTGTCTCAGCATGAAGAACTTTCGCAACGGTGCATACTCAGAGAGAACACTTCTTGATATTTTAATGAGAGATCATCTTATAATGCTACTGTCAATCAAAGCAAGATAAGATGCATAAAAGATAAACATCACATGCAATCAATATAAGTGATATGATATGGCCATCATCATCTTGTGCCTGTGATCTCCATCTTCGAAGCACCGTCATGATCACCATCGTCACTGGCGTGACACCTTGATCTCCATCGTAGCATCGTTGTCGTCTCGCCAAACTTATGCTTCTACGACTATCACTACCGCTTAGTAATAAAGTAAAGCATTACATCGCGATTGCATTGCATACAATAAAGCGACAACCATATGGCTCCTGCCAGTTGCCGATAACTCGGTTACAAAACATGATCATCTCATACAATAAAATTTAGCATCATGTCTTGGCCATATCACATCACAACATGCCCTGCAAAAACAAGTTAGACGTCCTCTACTTTGTTGTTGCAAGTTTTACGTGGCTGCTACGGGCTTAAGTAAGAACCAATCTCACCTAAGCATCAAAACCACAACGATAGTTTGTCAAATAGACTCCGTTTTAACCTTCGCAAGGACCGGGCGTAGCAACACTCGGTTCAACTAAAGTTGGAGAGACATTCGCCCGCAAGCCACCCATGTGCAAAGCACGTCGGGAGAACCGGTCTCGCGTAAGCGTACGCGTAATGTTGGTCCGGGTCGTCTCGTCCAACAATATCGCCGAACCAAAGTATGACATGCTGGTAGGCAGTATGACTTATATCGCTCATAACTCACTTGTGTTCTACTCGTGCATATAACATCAAACCATATAAAACCTAGGCTCGGATGCCACTGTTGGGTTTCGTAGTAATTTCAAAAAAATTCCTACGCACACGCAAGATCATGGTGATGTATAGCAACAAGGGGGGGAGTGTGATCTACATACCTAGTAGATCGACAACGGAAGCGTTTGGTTGATGTAGTCGTACGTCTTCACGATCCAACTGATCAAGCACCGAAACTACGGCACCTCCGAGTTCGAGCACACGTTCAGCTCGATGACGATCCCCGGACTCCGATCCAGCAAAGTGTCGGGGAAGAGTTCCATCAGCATGAAGGCGTGGTGACGATCTTGATGCACTACAGCAGCAGGGCTTCGCCTAAACTCCGCTACAGTATTATCGAGGACTATGGTGGCTGGGGGCGCCTCACACGGCTAAGGAATAGATCACGTGGATCAACTTGTGTCTTTGGGGTGCCCCTTGCCTCAGTATATAAAGGATGGAGGAGGAGGAGACCGGCCAAGGTTGGTGCGGCCACGATGTGGAGTCCTACTAGGACTCCAAGTCCTAGTAGGAGTCCACCAAGAGGGGAGGAAGGGAGAAGGAAGTGGAGGAGAAGGAGAGGTGGCCGGCCCCCTTTTCCCTAGTCCAATTCGGACTAGAGGGGAGGGGGGGGGGGGCGCAGCAGCCCCTTGGCCCTTTCTCCTCTTCTCACTAAAGCCCATCAAGGCCCATTGCTTCTCCCGTAACTACCCGGTACTCCGAAAAATACCCGAATCACTCGAAACCTTTCCGATGTCCGAATATAGTCGTCCAATATATCAATCTTTACGTCTCGACCATTTCGAGACTCCTCGTCATGTCCCTGATCTCATCCGGGACTTCGAACTCCTTCGGTACATCAAAACTCATAAACTCATAATATAACTGTCATCGAAACCTTAAGCGTGCGGACCCTACGGGTTCGAGAACGATGTAGACATGACCGAGACATGTCTCCAGTCAATAACCAATAGCGGGACCTGGATGCCCATATTGGCTCCTACATATTCTACGAAGATCTTTATCGGTCAGACCGCATAACAACATACGTCGTTCCCTTTGTCATCGGTATGTTACTTGCCCGAGATTCGATCGTCGGTATTCCAATACCTAGTTTAATCTCGTTGCCGGCAAGTCTCTTTACTCGTTCTGTAATACATCATCCCGCAACTAACTCATTTAGTTGCAATGCTTGCAAGGCTTAAGTGATGTGCATTACCGAGATACCTCTCCGACAATCGGAGTGACAAATCCTAATCTCGAAATACGCCAACCCAACATGTACCTTTGGAGACACCTGTAGAGCTCCTTTATAATCACCCAGTTACGTTGTGACGTTTGGTAGCACACAAAGTGTTCCTCCAGCAAACGGGAGTTGCATAATCTCATAGTCATAGGAACATGTATAAGTCATAAAGAAAGCAATAGCAACATACTAAACGATCGGGTGCTAAGCTAATGGAATGGGTCATGTCAATCAGATCATTCTCTTAATGATGTGATCCCGTTAATCAAATAACAACTCATTGTTCATGGTTAGGAAACATAACCATCTTTGATTAACGAGCTAGTCAAGTAGAGGCATACTAGTGACACTCTGTTTGTCTATGTATTCACACATGTATTATGTTTCCAGTTAATACAATTCTAGCATGAATAATAAACATTTATCATGATATAAGGAAATAAATAATAACTTTATTATTGCCTCTAGGGCATATTTCCTTCAGTATGAAGATACCAACGATAGAATCTCGGGCAAGTAACATACCGATGACAAAGGGAATGTCGTATGTTGTCATTGCGGTTTGACCGATAAAGATCTTCGTAGAATATGTAAGAACCAATATGAGCATCCAGGTTCCGCTGTTGGTTATTGACCGGAGATGTGTCTCGGTAATGTCTAGATAGTTCTCGAACCCGTAAGATCCGCACGCTTAACGTTCGATGACGATTTGTATTATGAGTTATGTGTTTTGATAGCGAAGATTATTCGAAGTTTCCGATGAGATCACGGACATGACGAGGAGTCTCGAAATGATCGAGATTGATATATTATAGGACGGAGAGAGTAGTTAACAATGCCATCCATGTGTGTCAGAGCCGGTTTGGTTGGATTGTAGTATTCTCTTTGACTAAATTTTTTGCATCTAGTTCTTTTATGAATGGAAGGTCATTTTCAGGATGAGTTTGGCCATTTTTGGTTCAGAGTTGAATTAAGCACCGACGCTCTTGGAGAAAGCCCCTTGTGGAGACAGGCAATCTCGTTTGACCTTTCCTTTGTTCGATGCAGTCGTTTGATGTCGCAGTACTCCTGGTCTGCTACTAACAACTACAGTAGATGGATGGTGATTGTTGTATCAAGACTAAAAAGTGTTTTGCTAGAAAAGTATGCATCGTATTTGGTTCTTTTTCCTTTTTATTGATAAAGTACAACACCTTCTGGTGCCAACCTCTCTGGTGGTATACGTAGGATCTGTAGGATTGGGTGTTTAGGTGGGGCTAATTAAATTAGAAACAAAGGCCCTGTTTGGTTCGGCTGTGGATTTCTAAAAGCAGCTGTGAAAAATCTGCTGTGAAAAAACAGTTATGGAAAATCTGATTTGAAAAAGATGTAGGTCATTTGGCAAACCAGCTGATACAACCTTTTCAGATTTTGGCCCGCAGCGGAATCAGATTTTGAAAAGCACGTCCTGGGTTGCTTCCATTTTTGGTTCAGATTTTGGCAGCGGATTTCTGGAATCGGATTCTGTTGGGTTCGCCCTTTGGTTCAGATTCTGCTGCGCGGCAGCGGAATCCGGCGATAAAAGCTAAACCAAACAGGACCAAAATCTTCGACGTGGATACGTCCGTGTATGGTTGTTGCCTAGGGCTAAACAGTGGGAGAATATCTCCGTCCCCATCCTGCATGTATACCCCTTCCCCAAAAACGTTAAACCCATCAAAAGAATCTTGTTTGGGGAGTTAACACCGTCTAGTACTCATTTAAAAATACTTTATCTCCTCAAATTTGAGCAGTGACCCCTCAAACTGAGCGCATCACGCCTTAGGCCCTTCCCAGTGCTCCACCGCAGACAGATGCTAAGCATGCCACATAAGCAAAAGCATGACATGGCACAACAAAGAAGGAGAGAGAGCACTTTGGTGACCCCAGGAAGAACCAATGTCAAGCACATAAACCTAGGTAAACCACTTAAATAAGAGAAGTTGGCCAATGCATGAAAGAGTTTAGGTGCTAAATTTTGGAGTCACTTTCGCCGCCGCCTGTCCCTCCCGAGTCGCCCCCGTGCGGCGGCTGGGAGGCCCCAGATCCCGTCGCCCCCGACTCCCCCTCTCGTCCTCCTCCCTCGCCGCCGCCCGAGGGCGCGGCCAAGCAAAGCCTTGCCGTCGCCAGCAGCGGCGGGGACTAGGCGCCTTTCCGGTCGTGAGGAGCTGGCGCGGGCCGGAGCGTGGCGTGCGACCGGACGTCACGACGGGGGCTGGCGGCGCTCCGACGATCTCATTCCCCATGGCAGGCGGCTTCAAGATCTAGGGCGCCATGGTCGCCAGGGATGGCGGCTGCATGACCAGATCGGTGGTGGCGCGGCCGGATCTGGGCTCAGGCGTGAGCTTGGTCTTCGGGTCACGGTCGGCGCGATGGCGAGTGCGACACATCGGCAGCTGAACGGATCTGCGGGATTCCATCTGTGTCTGGTCCTTGACAACCCAGGCAACTCTAGGGGAAACCCTAGATCTCCATGGGATCGAGCGATGGTGGTGCTCTTGTGCCGTAGTCCCTCTTCAGGGCATCGTTTTGGAGTTTGCTACGGTCGAAGGAACCAGCGAGGCCGGCGGCGTACGTTCGGTGGCGCCACTGCCGATGAAAATCGTGCCGACTACGGCCATGGAGGACGATGGCAACGTCTTTGATGTCGTTTCCTTGTCGAGACATCGTTGTTGCAGTCGGCGTCATCAGGCTCGGGATGCTCCAGGGGAAACCCTAGATCTGGGTCTCCCGGATCGGACGATGATGGCGTTCTTAGTAGCGCTTTCCCTCATGGAGGCATCGTTTTGGAGCAAGTGATGGCTGGAGGAGACAAGAGGAGGAGCGGTGCTTCATCACACACATTGATGGTGTCGGATCTCGATGTCATGGCGCTCTGGAGATTAGGCGTCTGATGTGCGATGATGGACTCGCACAGGAGGTCGACGCTGTCTGGCATCGTGGTGGTGTCGACGGCAGCTAGACCGGGCAACGTTCATGCAGCAGTACAACTCTGAAGATGGATTGGTGGCAGGTGGCTACGGCGGCCTCATACCCGATAGGCGTCCTGGTTGAGGAGCACACCTGATTGGTGGGTGGCCATACCCGGCAGACGTCCTGGTTGGGACCTCAGGTCTTAGATGTTAGGTTTGGCTGCGCGGTCGATTTGGTATTAGGCCCAGACTATCAGCATCCCTTCATCAATTGGATAGGAATAGCGACACTTTTGTTGCCTAGACAGTGGCTTCAGTCTTACTGTTGTATGATTTTGTAAGGTCTTGTGTGAATAATTAATAAAGTGGCTGCATGCATCGTCCAGATGCAGAGGCCGGGGGTCCTCCTTCATTAAAAAAACAAGCTAAACACCTATGCATTAAGGAGTTGAGTTGCTAAGCTATTTAATGCACTTAGCATCACATCTAAGCACCTTTGCATTGGAAGAGGCCTTAATTTGAGCAGCCGAATCAATGTTCTCTCATTTGCCCTCTCCTCCAACGACTCCCATTGCCGATGTTGGTGCTCGCCGATGCGCAGTTGTCGCCACTCCGATACTAGAGGCAGCTTCATCTTGTTGATAAAAGTCGGGAAGTCTTCGTGCACGTGTCCCTATGGATCAACACCCCGGAGCCGCAGTCGTTATCATTGACCCTTGAATCGATCCAAAGTGTATGACACCAAATTTAATCATTTGTGCACATATGGTGAGAAACCCTAACATCGCCGCTCCAAGGAGACTATAGGAATATATGTCAGAGCTCCATTGACTCCTCCTGACGGACGAATTCGAGGAGGAACGAAGCATGGAAGACCAACTCGAAGATGAAGCATCGCCATTTACCCGAGCGACGCCCCTGCGAGGACAAAAAAATCTAACCCAAATTGCTAGCCTGATCCAAGGCACTGGGATACCCCCAGCCACCAGCCACCGAAACGATAGGCAGATGGGAGGAGAATTCACGGAATGACCGATGAAGCTTGGAAGGGAGGAGATCTTTGCCCTAGCGCCTAGGCTTGAGGGAAATGTACGTTATGTTTGCTACCGATTTTCCTTCTCTCTTTAAGTAAAAATAAAAATATACCAGCAATATATATTAGCCAAGATTCAAGAGCGTTTGCATTCTGTGCAACAAATTGATCTTGCATAGACTAAGATGTGCGCCTCTCTCTTCCTTGATTTGATTAGGTTGGCGCATCAGCTTTTTTTTTCTTTTGACAAAAAGGTTGGCGCATCAACTAGCATGAGTAGCTGTGCAAGGAATTCAGCCGGGTACAAATGGAGCCAAATAATTGAGGAACGACCGGCACACAGGCCCCAGTGTCCCATCCTCGAGTCATCGAAGCAACGTACCAGCAGGTCGGTTGCCGTCCCGTCCAAACTCTGCCTACATTTTTTTCTTCCTTTTTTTTGAGACCGCAATTAATATATATTTTATCTTCCAAATGTAGACGTAGTGAAGAGCACGTTGGATTGTTCGAAATGCAGAGAGACTAGCAAACACGTAGTGCGTACGGCGATACTCCTACCGATGGATTCCCGCGTTATAAACGAGACCTCCCCGGTGTTGAACTGAAGTCAGAGGGTGCACACGAACTCTTTCAACCTCGATCGGCCGTTAGGAGAGGAGGGACCCCGATGGATGGATGCATGGATCTCATGGTCCTAAACGCCACAAAGATTTCATACTTAAGAAGAGCCTTCCTTCACGTACAACTCCATGAATGCCTCGTTAAGGACCGGCGGTGCCCACAAGTCAATTAATCAAGCTTCTTATTAGTAGTAGTTTTCTTCTCCAAAAGTATAATAAGTCAATCGCATATACCACTATTCCTATTTGCTGAGACATGCATATGTCAACATGTCATTCTGATTCTAACCGTGGAGAAAGAAGAAATATGAAGGCAAAGAGTGGGAACGAGCAAAGCTATAGGCGGGGGACATGAGTTGACTGCGGCCAACCGTGGAGGTACCATGCATGTCGGTGACTTCGGACACGGATCTCACTCATCCAACGTCGGAGTCAAGCGTCTTGCATTTCCTGCCGCCGACATTTTCCGTCCTTTTTTTTCTCTCGAGTGTTACATTTTCCGTCTTCGATGCATGTGATTTCTACGTTATCGGTGCTCGTCGTACTCGTACGTGCATGGCCTTTTTCATTTCTCCTGTTGAGCTGGATGTCAGGACAACCAGGAGTAAATCAGCTCCCGTCCCATCGCCATGAAGTTTCAGTGGCACATTGTTTGGGCCGGCAAGTTATCATCAACAATAGTCATTTCATATACTACTAGCCGGTGTCCATGTTCTCCTACCGTCGTACTGGTCCAGCCAGGCAGCGTCAATAGGATCGGTGCATGGCGTGGCCGAATTCACGGTTTTGACCCTTTTTCTAAACTTTAGCGCGATCTGACCTCGATCTGAAATTTTTTCGTGATTTGACCCTTTTCCTACCGTTATTGTTCTTGGCGGTAGGGTAACACAGCCTACCGCCGAGGGCTATGGCGATAGGACTTAACTGCGCCGTCACGGTCGTTTGAGTTGAAAATACCCTACCGGCATAGTCTTTGGCGGTAGGGTCTGAAATGTATATATTGGGCGTGGCGCCTATTAGAACTGAAGCACTGTGGTGGCCAGTTGGCTAGCACGTGCAGGTTTACAATGCTGGTTTTGGGTTCGAGCCTTACTATGGGCATTTTTTGTTTATTTTTATTTTGGCCAGTAAACAATAAACAATTTGTACAACTAATATTAGTTTATGAATTATTGATAAAAATATTGTTTTACTTATCTGTAAATGTTTTATAAAATCCCCGCAAAGATATAAAAAAATATGATGTGATAAAAATGTGTTCTATTAATGTTAAGGTACGGATTATTTATAAAAATATATTTTTTAAACTGCTCAACACTTTTTGAATTAGTCGAACGTCTAATTTGCAGTTTGTATATGTTCTTTTGAAACTTGTGTTCTGACACCGGAACCCAAAAAAGGATGAAGTACGGCTCTATGACCATTTATTTATCCTCTTCCATATCAACAAATAATTTGCTTACCCAGTGGTTGTACTACTTCCTGCTAATTTTCTTAGTTGGTTTAAAGTTCGGAAGACCATTGCACACCACGATTTGTATCAGTGTTTGGATGATAATACTGAGAACGAACTTACATCGTATTTGATCTTACTGGAGAGCTCATCTTTGTATCGGAAAATTTATAACATAGTAGCAACTAAACTGGAGGACTTGGAGGTGCGTGTGTGTAGTGGTTTGAGCGCAGAGCCGGCCAATCAGTGCTGCTCAGAATAAACATTTACTTTTAATTAAACAGTTCAAAATCAAGCATAAAGTGCTTTTATTCCGATAATTTGTTGCAAGCAATTATTAATTACACACCATATGTAGCTCTTTTGGCAAAAGAAAGAATACTCATAATTAACATAGCTAGTCAGAGACAGACAACAATAGAGTTAAACAAAGTAAAGTATGATGAGCGTGTAATCTTCAAGATGAGCAAAGAGTAAAAATGCTCTCTCCCATGTATGTTTCAGATATAAGCCGCAAAAAGACTGCAGAAAAACAAATCTTTGCGGGAATTTTATAAAACAGTTACATATAAGTAAAAAAATATTTTTATAAATAATCCATACCTTAACATTAATTGGACAATTTTTTATCACATCATATTCTTTTATATCTTTGCAGGGATTTTATAAAACATTTACAGATAAGTAAAACTGTATTTTTATCAATAATTCATATCCTAATATTAATTATACAAATTGTTTATAATTTATTGGGCAAAAGAAAAATAAACAAAAAATGGCCTGAACAAGGGTCGAACTCAAGACCAACCAAAGTATACCTGCACGCACTAGCCAACTCACCACCAGAATGCTTCAGATCTAATGGACGCCACGCAAAATATATATATTCCAGACCCGGCCGTGACGGCGCAGTCAATTCCTACCGCCATAGCCCTCGGCGGTAGGCTGTGTTACCCTACCGCCAAGGACAATGGCGGTAGAAAAAGGATCAGATTACGATTTTTTTCCAGATCGGGGTTAGATCGCGCTAAAGTTTTTAAAAAAGGTCAAAACAGTGAATTTGGCCGCATGGCGTTCATCAATCGATGATCCTAGGCTAGTAGGCTCCTAGCTACGTTGGGGTCAAGCGTGTACCGTTGCATTTCCTGCTGCCGACATTTCTCGTCCTTGCCACATGCATGATCCATAGGTGACCCATCGGTTGGTCGTCTTCTCTTTTCTTTTCCGGTTGGATTGATGAACGTCAGGACAACCAGGAGGTTGATCGGCTTCAGTCGCATCGCCATCAAGTTTCAGTTGCTTGCTTGGTATTATTGCAAAGCAAAACTAAAGGGATGTTTGGTTCAGAAGTTTTAGGATTTTTTCTACTTCCAGGGACTAATAAAAAAAAGACTCTCCAATAAAGTCTTTTTCTAATCCTTGTAGAAAAAGTTCCTCCCGTTTGGTTCCTAGAAATATTTTAGGAATTTTTTTAGTCTCTGGGACTAAAAAGTTCCTGAACCAAACACCCCTTAAGCAGTATCATCGACTAGTCATTTCATATATACCCGACCGGTGATCATGTTCTCCTACCGTCGTCCTGGACCAGCTAGCGGGGACTCAGAGGTCGGTACTACTACATGGCTCCGTACTTTTTCTTGGGCAGTTAGGCCTCGCAAAAAGAAAAGAAAAAACACAGGCCACACACAACAGCGAACATTTCATTTTAAAAAAGACGTAAAAGATTTGCCTCATCCATTAAATAAAAGAAACAGGAGTTTAACAGTTTACAAGTAACCCTACAAAAACGGTATGACAATTACTCTCGTACAACAATACATCCTAGTTTCTTAGCACCCGCCGTAACCCATAGGTTGGCCTCGAGTATGACATTTTGGTGAAGAATAGGCAGCGGCGCACTCTTGTGGCGAAACACCTGGGCGTTTCTCTCATTTCGAAGAGTTCTAGAGACGAGCATGGTGAGGGAGGCCATCGCTCGTCTATCGGGGTTTCGCATGTCGGTTCTTCTACCCCACCAATGCACAAGGGAGTCCTCAAGGTGCCAATCGGAGGTGCCAATGTGCGGAAGAGCAAACTTGTCAATGACCGATCGCTAGAGCCTAATGGCGACATCACTTGACGAAAAGGTGGATGCCTGTTTCTTGCCCCCTTTTGCAAAGAGGGTAAAGCACATAATTTTCCCAACCGCGCCGCTCCAACCGGTCTGCAATCCAAATCAGGTCTTGCAAGGCCAGCCAAGCGAAGAATTTTACCTTTTGGGGAGCCCAAGCTTTCCAAACCATGCAGTGAATGGGCGAGTGTGTCAGACCAAGGAATTGCGCCTTATATGCGGTGGCCGCCGAGTATATCCCATCTACAACATGTTTCCAAACAATGTCGTCATCAACCTGGTTGTCAAGATGGAAGTTGTGCAGAAGTGTCCAAAGCGAGAAAAGCTCCCGGACGTGGGCGTGGGGACGACAATGTCATGCTTGATGTGCGTCATCCAAGCATTCCCGCGTAGGGCTTCCCGAAGATTCCACCTCTTCTTTTTCGACGCTTCGAAAATAAGTGGGGCAACATCCATGGGCTTGCGACCAAGCAGCCACGAGGAGTCCTAAAAAGGCATTTTAGCACCATTTCCCGACGATGTTTACCGCGCGCGCTGCGGCTGGTTTTGCGCGCCCGCCTGCGCTGGCTCCAGCAGCCGCGCTATAATGCAGCGCGCGCGCCGCTCCAGCGGAGCGCAAAAATACAGCGCACGCGACTCGCCGGGCATTTTGCATATATGATATTTTGAACAAAAATGAACATGTGAAATTTGACACAAACAAGTTGATGAATAAAAGTTCATGCCCACAAGTTCAAAATCATGCCCACAAGTTCATCCAACCAAGTTCAAATGCAAACTAAAGTTCAAGACATGAAAGACACATCAATCTTCATCTTTCTCGTCTTCGTCTTCGTCCTCATCTTCCGAAGACGACTCTTCCGCCTCCGAAGATGAATCTTCCTCCCTCTCCTCTCCGAAGATGATTGGCGGCCGGCTCAACGAGTGAGCTCGCCGGCGCTTCGGTAGCCGCCGCGGCCGTCGAACGCCCTGCAAGCTTCTTTCCCCTCGCCTTCGTGGTGCCGGAGCCGTCCGCCGCCTTGTTTTTCTTCGCGGATGTTTTGCACTTCTTCCTCCGCGCCGCATTGGAGACCTTCTTCGACGGTGCGGCGGCGGCACGGGACGGCAAGAAGAGGCTGCGCGCGAGGCCGACGCTCGGCGGAGCTCCGACGGTGGCGACGCCAGCGCTTCCCGCGCTAGGGTTTCCGGCGGCGGCGGCGGCTGTGGCGACGGCGGCGGCAGCGGGGGAGGGGTCGCGGCTGTACAGCGGGGTGAGCGGGGCGCCGGTGTGCGCGTCCATGGGTGGGTGGCAGGGCACCGGCGCCGGCGCGCGCGGGGTGTAGGACGAGGAGAGGAGAGAGTGCGGCGCGAGCGCTCGAGTGTGCCGCGCGCTGTAGCTGGCGCCCGAAATACGCCGCGCGGGTAAGTGTTTTCAACCGCGCGCCCAACCCGTTATAGCGCGCGCGCCGTTTTTACGCGCCCGCTGGAGCGACCCGCTGCGTTGCGCGCGCGCGCTAAAACGGCTTAATTTGCGGCGCGGCACTAGTTTAGCGCGGCTGTTGGAGATGCTCTTAGTGCAACCTTATCATAGCGCTCTCCTACGCCTACAACACCTCCCGAGCGGGAGCACGTGAGTTGGTCTATGAAACTTCTGGAACCTTCCACCCGGGTTTGGGAAGGTTCCAGAAGGTTTTTTCATTCTTTTTTCTTCCTCGGGTTTTTTGTTTTATTTTTTGTTCTTTTTATTCACCTTTTGTATAGTTATTTAAAAAAAACTAAGATCAATGTGCTTTAAAAATAATATTCAGTGTGTGTTCATAAAATGTTCATCATATATGAAAAAAACCGCTGTATATGTGAAAAATGTTAAATGTATATTGAAAAATCATTCACTGTATATAAAAATGTTCATTTTATATTGAAAATTGTTCAATGTATTTTTGAAAAAAATGTATTAAAAAGTTTCAGTGTGTATTATAAAATGTTTATAGTAAAAAATATAGAATGAAAAGGTTTAAAAAAGGAAGAAAATATAAGAAAACCGCATGTAGAATAGAAAAAGGAAAAAAATAAAAAGGGAAAAACCCATACGTGAATGAGAACCCGTAAGTGGGCAAGGTGAGTGATCGTTCGTTCATACGGCCTCGTCCTGGCCCATTGTCGGGATTGCTGTGAGCGATCGCTCATTACTACGACCTGGGCCTGGCCGATTATCAGGATCGTTGTAAGCGATCGAAAACGGAGAGCAACTAATTAACGAGCGCTCATTCGGGAGTTTCGTAACAATCAGCGTTATTTGACGAGTTCTCAGCCATTCGTCAAGTGTCGCGCTCTGGACACTTTCTTCGGATTTGTTTTTTTCCTCACGTGTTCTCGGCTTTTTAAATGATTTTTTCGTTTTTTTTGACGTTTTGATTTTCCCCTGGTCTTTCTTAGTTTTTCGATCAAATTTTTTTAAAAATTTTTGCGTTTTTTTCACGAGAGTCACGGTTTTTCTTCCGCGAGAGGCACGGTTGTGCTTTAGCGAGAGTCACGGCCGTGCCTTTCAGAAACGGAAAAAATGTGTTTTCTGTTTCTTTTTTTTTCTTCGCAAAAGTCACAGTTTTGCTTCCGCGAGAGGCACAGTTGTGCTTTCGCGAGAGTCACGACCGTGCCTCATGGAAAGGGAAAAACAAAATGCGTTTTCTGTTTTTTTTTCTCTCGCGAGAGTTACGGTTTTGCTTCCGCGAGAGGCACGGTTGTGCTTTCGCGAGAGTCACGGCCATGCCTCTCGGAAAGGAAAAAAACACGCGTTTTTCTATTTTTTTTCTTACACGAGAGTCACGGTTTTGCTTCCGCGAGAGGCACGGTTGTGCTTTCACGAGAGTCACGGCCGTGCCGAAAAAAATGGTTTTTTTCTTCCATGAGAGTCACGGTTTTGCTTTCACGAGAGGCACGGTTGTGATTTCACGAGAGGCACGGGCGTGTCTCTTTCGGAAAGGAAAAAAATCCGTGCTCCTGGTTCGGTTTTTTTGTCCGGTTCTTTTCATGAAAAAAAAGTTTGTCAAAATCTATCAACATGGATCTAGTTTTGAAAATCTCGACGCGAGGAATCCAACGGTGAAAACGGTTCGAGATTTGGATGCACGATTTAAGAGATAAAACGTTTTGAATAAACGGATCTATGAAAAAAAGGAAAAAATCCCAGATTGCGACAAGTGGCACAACCTGAAAAGGTGAAGTGTTCTTTGCAACGAGTACTTCTTAATTAGTGATTTCGTCGAGAACGGGACCTCCTATTTAGCGCTGTACGCACCAGCGAACGACGGAGCGCGCGCCCCCCGTTCCCCTGCGCGCCCTCATGGCCCGACCCATGTGTGGGGCGGGAAAGCGGGAAGCATTTTTTTTGTTTTTTTTTCTCTTTTAACTGTTTCCATTGTAAAACTAATTCGGGATTTCAATAAAGTTACAAATTGTGAAACGTTCGTAAATTCGAAAGTTGTTCATGATTCGAAGAAATGTTTGGGAAATGATAAATGTTCACGGAATTAAAGAAATGTTCACTTAATTCGAAAACATTTCTTAAATTTAGAAAATGTTCGCGATTTCAAAGGAATGTTTTCTTGAATTTGATGAACATATTTTGATAATTTATGAAGAAATTTGGAATTGGTTGAACAAAATTCCTATTCAAGAATTAAAAAGTCAAGAACAAATTTTTGCATTTAATAAAAAAATTTCTGAAAAAATAGTGAATTTTTTTTTCATTCAATGAACAAATTTAGAAATTGATGAACAGTTTTTGAAAAAATTGAACCAAAAAAAAAAGAATCCAATAAACATTTTTTTAGTTCGGTTAACAAATTATGAATTTTGATGAACATTTTTTCTATCGGATGAACAAAAAATTGAATTAGCTGAACATTTTTTGCATGGTTGAACATTTTTTGAATTTGATAAAAAAAGTGTTAACGAATTTGAAAATAAAAAATTCCAAAAAAGAGAAAAGGTAAATAAGAAGAAAATAAAAAATATCCCTTTTTTGTTCGTGAGTATAAAAAAACGTTCACCGTTTCAAAAAATGTTCATGATTTAAGATAATGCTCACGACTTTGTAAAAACGAAATCACAACTTTAAAAATGCTCATCATTTCATAAAAGGTTTGCGACTTTAAAAGTATTCACGAATTCAAAAGATTTCGCAAATTAAAAAAAGGGTAAAAAAGAAAACAGAAAAGGAACCAAAAACGGAAAAGGAAAAGAAAGAAAAAATCGAAAGAAAACTAGAAAAAACCCAGTTCAGGGAAGGTCCTAGAACCTTCCCAAAACCGGTTGGGGGTGGAACCCCGAAATGGGCCAGCCCATTGAAACATTAGTGCGCAAGGGGGTATGCGCTATGTCGCTTCGCAGCCACCTACGCGCTATATAGGAGCTGCGATTGAGAACGTTATAGGCGAGGGAGCAACTAACCAACGGGTACTCCCTCGGGAGCCTCGTAAGGATCATACGGGATGGGCTAAGAGTGCCTCACTTGGCGCGCTCTCAGCCGCCGCCATGTGTCGCGCTCTGGGTGCTCTTTTCGATTTTTGTTTTCTTTTTAGTTTTTCGCACGCGTTTTTGGTTTTTTAGATGTTTTTTGTTTTTCACCGGTCTTTCTTAGATTTTTTTTTAAAAATGAGCTTTTTTCCGCGAAAAAACAGATTTTTCCATCCGCGTGAGACACGACTATGCCTCTCGGAAACGGTGTTTTTTTAACTTCAGTGCCTCTCAGAAACGAAAAAACCCGCGTTTTTTTGTTCTACTAGAGGTACGGATTGCTTCCGTGAGAGGCATGGCACGGTCGTGCCCGTCGGAAACGAAAAAAGTGCTTTCTTTTCCTTTCGCGAGAGGCATAGTTTACTTCTCGTAGAGGCATGGATTTGCTTCCACGAGAGGCACGGTCGTGCCTCTCATAAAATGATTTTTTTCTTTTTTTCCTTCCAAGATAGGCACGGGTTTACTTCTTGTGGAGGCACGGATTTGCTTCCCCGGGAGGCACATGCGCCTTTCGGAAAGAAAAAAAAACGTGCTCCGATTTCAATTTTTTCATCCGATTTTTCTCGTGAAAAAAATGTTTCTCAAAACATATCAACATGAGATCTAATTTTGAAGATCTCGACGCGAGAAATCCAACGATGAAAACAATTCAAGATATGGACGCATGATTTAAGAGATAAAATGTTTTGAATAAACAAATATATGAAAAAAAAGAAAACTCTCATGCGACAAGTGGCCTTTGAAAAGAGTGCTCCTTAAGTGATTTCGTATGAGTTGAATTATTTAATAGCCACCCATCCACTAGGTGAATTAGCCTACCCCCCCTGAACCGCTCCCATGATGCGCTCCACGTGTGCGTCACGTGGGACCTCGATCCACCACCGACAAACTCTTTCCCCTCCAGGCTCTCCTCTCGCTCGCCGCCACCGAAGGGCGTCCGCCGGGCGAAGCCCGTGCGACACGGGCCGTGGCGGGGCCTTTCCTTCCTTCTCCTGTTCAAGGTTGCGGCGGCGCGGGTCAGCCGCTCGTGGGGGCGCGGAGCTCGACAGGGCTCTCTGTGGCGGGAACGTCGGGCTTCGACGACTGTTAGGCTGGGAGGGGGGTGCGTCGTTGCATCGTTGGTGGCGGGGTGTTGGTCGGGCTCTCCCCCATCTGGATCTAAATCCGCGGCGGGCGGCGCGGCTGGTGTTGGCGGTGGTGGCCCCGCCCGCCGGTAGGCGTGTCTTGTGGGGGCTGGTCGTGGCTATGCGTCGACGCAATCCCCCCTACTCGGCCCCATTTGGGTCAAGTCTGGGACTTTTGGCCGCGAGCTTGGTGGCGTGACGACTAGTCCGAGTCCCGGCGGCGCACTCGTGCGGTTGCGTAGCGATGGGGTTGGCTGGTGGTCGTATGGAGGCTGCGCGGGCCTATGTTGTGGCTTTGGTGTAGGCGGCCGCCATGGTGGCTGGTGGCGTGGGTGCGTGCTCGGCGGCTCCGACGCTTGGAGCTCGCCGGTCGACGCGGGTTGGGCAGTGGCCCGGGGTGGTTGCTGCTCCGGTCATGGGTGGCTCCATGGCGGCTTGGCAAGTCGGCTATGGCGACGGCTGGCAGGTCCCAGCATTGGCTCGTCTGTAGGCCGCTTGTGTCGGCCTTCGATTTGTCTCCTCGTTGTCCGGCTGCTATTTCCGTTGAAGTGATGGCCCTCTTGTCGGTGTCAAAACCGGCGGATCTCGGGTAGGAGGTCCTGGACTGTGCGTCCAAGGCGGATGGCAACAGGAGGCGGGGGACACGATGTTTACCCAGGTTCGGGCCCTCTCGATGGAGGTAATACCTTACTTCCCGCTTGATTGATCTTGATGATATGAGTATTACAAGAGTTGATCTACCACGAGATCGTAGAGGCTAAACCCTAGAAGCTATCCTATGGTATGATTGTTGTTGTCCTACGGACTAAACCCTCTGGTTTATATAGACACCGGAGGGGGCTAGGGTTACACAGAGTCGGTTACAAGGGAGGATATCTACATATCCGTATTGCCAAGCTTGCCTTCCACGCCAAGGAGAGTCCCATCCGGACACGGGACGAAGTCTTCAATCTTATATCTTCATAGTCCAACAGTCCGGCTAAAGTATATAGTTCGGCTATCCGAGGACTCCCTAATCCAGGACTCCCTCAGTAGCCCCTGAACCAGGCTTCAATGACGAAGAGTCCGGCGCGCAGATTGTCTTCGACATTGCAAGGCGGGTTCTTCCTCCGAATACTCCATAGAAGATTTTGAACACAAGGATAGTGTCCGGCTCTGCAAAACAAATTCCACATACCACCATAGAGAGAATAATATTTCCACAAATCTAATCCGCTGACAACTTTTCATAATGTGACATCACACCACGGCCTGGTCATTACTTGAACAGTTTCTCCTAGCCTGCCACTGCACGTTTCGCGAGGCGGTTTTTATTGGCACGTCTTGTCGAAGCAGAGATCGTGTTCCCCTTATCATGGGATTCTCATCAATACGGGTGTGGGTAACCCAATCATGCCTGTTGGTATGACTCATCGATTTTAGGCAAGTTCCCAAATGGACACACGGAGGACGCTTGAGGGAGTCCTGGATTAGGGGGTGTTCGGGTAGCCGGACTATACCTTCAGCCGGACTCCTGGACTACGAAGATACAAGATTGAAGACTTCGTCCCGTGTCCGGAAGGGACTTTCCTTGGCGTGGAAGGCAAGCTTGGAGATGCGGATATTCAAGATCTCCTACCATTGTAACCGACTTTGTGTAACCCTAACCCTCTCCGGTGTCTATATAAGCCGGAGGGTTTTAGTCCGTAGGACGACAACTTCATCATACAACAATCATACCATAGGCTAGCTTCTAGGGTTTAGCCTCTCTGATCTCGCGGTAGATCTACTCTTGTACTACACATATCATCAATATTAATCAAGCAGGACGTAGGGTTTTACCTCCATCAAGAGGGCTCGAACCTGGGTAAAACTTCGTGTCCCTTGTCTCCTGTTACCATCCGGCCTAGACGCACAGTTCGGGACCCCCTACCCGAGATCCGCCGGTTTTGACACCGACATTGGTGCTTTCATTGAGAGTTCCTCTCTGTCGTCACTTTTGGGCCCGATGGCTCCTTCGATCATCTATAACGATGAAGTCCAGGGCGAGACTTTTCGCCCCAGACAGATCTTCGTCTTCGGCGGCTTCGCACTTCGGGCCAATTCGCTTGGCCACCTGGAGCAGATCGAAAGTTACGCCCCTGGCCATCAGTTTAGGTTTGGAAGCTTAAACTACACGGCCGACATCCGCGGGGATTTGATCTTCGACGGATTCAAGCCACAGCCGAGCGCGCCGCACTGTCTCGAGGGGCACGATCTAGCTCTGCCGCCGAACAGTGCCCTGGAGGCCGCACACGCACCGGTTCCGGCCCTTAATTCGGAGCCCACTATGCCAATCGAGGATGAGTGGTCGGACGCCACCTCGGGGGCTGCGATCTCAAAGGCGATCGAGCCGAACGCCAGCCCCACGTTCCGCATGGCCCGCGACTCTGAGGAGCCGAATTCCTCTTCGAACTCCGAGCACCCCGCGCCCCTACCAATCGGATCCGATTGGGCGCCAATAATGGAGTTCACCGCCGCGGACATCTTTCAGCACTGGCCCTTTGGCGACATCCTGAATTCTTTAAAGTCTCTCTCTTTATCAGGAGAGCCCTAGCCGGACTACGGTCAGCAAGGATGGGATACGGACAATGAAGAAATTCAAAGCCCACCCACCACCCACTTGGTAGCCACTGTCGATGATCTAACCGACGTGCTCGATTTCGACTCCAAAGACATCGACAGTATGGACGCCGATGTAGGAGACGATCAAGAACAAGCGCCTATAGGGCACTGGAAAGCCACCTCGTCATATGACATATACATGGTGGATACTCCAAAAGATGGAGATGGCGATGGAACAGCGGGGGATGACACCTCCAAGAAATAGCCAAAGCGCCCGCGTCAGCGGCGCCGCTCTAAATCCCGCCAAAGCAAAAACGGTGATTCCGTCACGGGAGATAATGCTACCCCGGATAGCGCCGAAGAACACCCCCCCAGCAAGATTCGGCACAGGAAGATGGCGAAGCCAGCCCTCATGAGAGAGCGGCAGACAGAGAGGTTGAGGATGACCATTATATGCCTCCCTCCGAAGACGAGGCAAGCCTCGACGACGACGAATTCGTCGTGCCATAAAATCCTGCCGAACAAGAGTGTTTTAAACGCAGGCTTATAGCCACGGCAAGCAGCCTCAAGAAAAAGCAGCAACAGGTTAGAGCTGATCAAGATTTGCTAGCTGACAGATGGACTGAAGTCCTTGCGGCCGAAGAGTATGAACTCGAACGCCCCTCCAAGAGTTACCCAAAGCGCATGCCACTACCCCAATCAGGGGAGGAAGCACCTACATCACCAGCGCACGACATGGCCGACCGGCCACCTCGCGGCCGCGACAGAGAGGCCTCTCAGCCCTCCACCCAAGCCATGCCCCGGCGCCGTTCAACTAAGGCACGGGAAAATGCGCCAGACCTGCGAGACGTACTGGAGGACAAGGCAAGGCAAACAAGATCGATCCATGGATCGCGCAGGCGCCCCACGACACGTGACGGTGATCTTCATTCCAGATACCATAAATCCGGCCGGGCCGAACACAACAGACATAGCTCCTTCGAGCTGTGTCGTGATATAGCCCAGTATAGAGGCGCCGCACACCCACTATGCTTCACAGATGAAGTAATGGATCATAAAATCCCTGAGGGTTTCAAACCCGTAAACATCGAATCATATGATGGCACAACAGATCCTGCGGTATGGATCGAGGATTATCTCCTTCATATCCACATGGCCCGCGGTGATGATCTACACGCCATCAAATACCTCCCGCTCAAACTTAAGGGACCGGCCCGACATTGGCTTAACATCTTGCCGCCAGACTCAATCGGTTCTTGGGAGGACCTGGAAGCCGCATTCCTCGACAACTTCTAGGGCACTTATGTGCGACCACCGGATGCCGATGACTTAAGCCACATAATTCAGCAGCCAGAGGAATCAGCCAGGCAATTCTGGACACGGTTCCTAACAAAGAAAAACCAGATAGTCGACTGTCCGGACGCAGAGGCCCTAGCAGCCTTCAAGCATAATATCCGCGACGAGTGGCTTGCCCGGCACCTGGGACAGGAAAAGCCGAAATCCATGGCAGTCCTCACGACAGTCATGACCCGCTTTTGCGCGGGAGAAGACAGCTGGCTAGCTCGCAGTAACAACTTAGCAAAGAACCCTGGTAATTCGGATACCAAGGACAAAAGTGGCAGGACACGCCGGAACAAGCAAAAGCGCCGCGTTAGCAGCGACGGCAACAAGGACACGACAGTTAATGCCGGATTCAGAGGCTACAAATCCGGTCAGCGGAAAAAGCCATTCAAAAAGAATACTCAGAGCCCGTCCAGTTTGGACCGAACACTCGACCGCTTGTGCCAAATACATGGCACCCCCGAAAAGCCAGCCAATCACACCAACAGGGATTGTTGGGTGTTCAAGCAGGCAGGTAGGCTAAGAGCCGAAAATAAAGACAAGGGGCTGCATAGCGATGACGAGGAGGAGCCCAGGCCGCCGAACAACAATGGACAGAAGGGTTTTCCCCCACAAGTGCGAACGGTGAACATGATATACGCAACCGACATTCCCAAGAGGGAGCGGAAGCGTGCGCTACGAGACGTATACGCGATGGAGCCAGTCGCCCCAAAGTTCAACCCATGGTCCTCCTGCCCGATCACTTTCGATCGAAGGGACCACCCCACTAGCATCCGTCACGGCGGCTTCGCCGCATTGGTTCTCGACCCAATTATCGACGGATTTCATCTCACAAGAGTCCTCATGGATGGCGGAAGTAGCCTGAACCTGCTTTACCAGGATACAATGCGGAAAATGGGCATAGATCCCTCGAGGATTAAGCCCACAAAAACGACCTGTAAAGGCGTTATACCAGGTGTAGAGGCCAACTGCACAGGCTCAGTAACACTTGAAGTGGTCTTCGGATCTCCAGACAATTTCCGAAGCGAAGAGTTAATCTTCGATATAGTCCCGTTTCGCAGTGGCTATCACGCCCTGCTCGGGCGAACCGCATTTGCAAAGTTCAATGCGGTGCCGCACTACGCATATCTCAAGCTCAAGATGCCAGGCCCTCGAGGAGTAATTACGGTCAATGGAAACACCGAGCGCTCCCTCCGAACGGAGGAGCACATGGCGGCCCTCGCAGCGGAAGTGCAAAGCAGCCTTTTTAGGCAATTCTCCAGTCCGTCCGTTAAAAAGCCGGACACTGTCAAGCGCGCCCGGAGTAACCTACAACAAGACCGCCTGGCACGTTCTGAGCAGGCGTAGCAATGCGGCCCCAACCCCAGCCCTCGCGACGTAGCGAAACCAGTGCTTCGCGTACATAACTATGCTATTGAAATACCATGGGCGCAGGGGAAGGGGCACAATCACGGCGAGCCCAAAACACGACCTAAACCGTACTAGGGGCTGCCGAATTCTTTTTTAATCTTTTCTTACTTTCAGGACTCCATACTTCGGACGACCTGTTCGGCAATTCAACTGCCGCACAAACGATGCAAGATCCAGGAAAGCAGACAAGCCATGCCGCACTATGGAACTCCCAGGTGGTCTCTGTTACGAGCAGTATACCTGTTTTGAATACAATTCCGCGGCCTGTCCCTGGCCAGGACATGTTAAATAGTCCAATATCTTTTGCTTATCGCACTATTTGTACCGTTCTGCTTTGATAGCAGCCTTTTTATAAACAATGCATAGCTTTTTGTCTATTTTTTGCATTATCCTCTTTTCATATATATGTTTATTAATGACATGTTGCACCCGTACACCATGGTACGGCAAACACGCCAGGGGCTTCAGTACCCCTCAATATGGTGTGAGAAGTCCGTACACTTTCACAAGTGCGGCACCCCGAACTTATAGCACTATATGCATCGGCTCCGAATCATGATTTGGGTCAATAGTTGGGTTTGCCCGGCTCCTATGTTTTGGTGCCTTACGTTCCGCTATATCGGCTAAGGTAGCACTAGGAGAACCACTGTGATTGTGCCCCAGTTGAGCTGGGCTAAGCACCTCAGTGGAGAAAGCTAAAACTGACTGTCATGATGAGGCGAGAGACCGGTCGCTGTTCGAGAGGTTTTTCGAGTCCCTAAAGACTTATGCTGCTTCGAGCGAGGAGCCGGCTTTGTCCGGCCAAGGTGTGGATAGCGCCCCGAACTCGGTCTTCCGAACTAGGGGCTTCGCTGAAATTTAAAATTATAGAGTTCTATGGCTAAGTGAGAGTGTTCAAGCATTATAGTCCGATTGCTTGGTTCATTGTGCTGAGCGCCTCCCTCGAAGGACCCAAATATGGGAAAAAGAGCGCTCAGGTTTATCCCGAACACCCCAGCACTAGTGGCATGGGGGCAGAAGCCGACGACTAGCCATCTCTCAATTTTTGATAAACGGCCGCACAGAAAGTAATATTTTAAATTCAACAAGCATTGCTTAGCACATATGAACACGTTTTCAGCGCACAGGATAAAATGAGCGAGTTCATTCAAAAATTACATCCTTGGTGCATTCATCCGCCATAAGGTGGGCTCCCGGCAGAACATCCTTATAATAGTTCTCGGGCTTACGATGCTCCTTCCCCGGCGGCGGCCCATCCCTCACAAGCTTCTCACCGTCCAGCTTACCCCAGTGCACCTTTGCACGGGCAAGGGCCCTACGGGCGCCTTCGATGCAGACGGAGCGCTTGATAACCTCGAGCCTGGGACAGGCCTCCACCAGCCGCCGCACCAGCCCGAATTAGCTCCCTGGCAGGGCCTCTCCAAGCCACAGCCGAACTATGAAGCCCTTCATGGCCTGTTCGGCCACCTTGTGAAGATCGACCAGCTGCTTTAGCTGGTCGCTCAAAGGCACAGGGTGTCCGGCCTCAGCATACTGGGACCTGAACACCTTCTCCATCGAGCTGCCCTCTTCGGCTCGGTAGAATGCGGCGGCATCAGATACGCTACAGGGAAGATCTGCGAATGCCCCTGGAGAGCTCCGGATTCGGGTAAGTAACAAGTAGTTTACTTTTATATTTCTGCTTTGCATAAAGAATGCCTTACCCGCCGCTATCTTTTTCACCGCATCCAACTCCTGGAGGGCCTTTTGGGCTTCGGCCTTGGCAGACTTGGTAGTTTCAAGGGCCGCCGTGAGCTCGGACGTTTGCGTCTTTGACTCAAGCTCCAAACTCTCATGTTTTCTCATGAGAGCCTGAAGCTCTTGCTGCATCTCGCCGACCTGGGCCTCAAGTTTCTCTCGCTTGGTGCGCTCCGCCGCCACTTTCTTTTCGGCCTCGGACAGCGCCTGCTTGAGGGTCGCCACCTCAGTCGTGGCCCCTACAATAAGCATTACAATCCTATCATTTTTTGCAATTGCGTCTTTTTTATAGACACTTTTTCTGTAAGGTATCTCTTACCTTCTTTCTCCTCGAGCTGCCGCTTGGCAAGGCCGAGCTCTTGCTCGGTCCGCTCGAGGCCCTGTTTTAGGGCACCCACCTCCGCAGTCAGTGCAGCGGTGGCTAGCAGCGAAGCCTGCATACGCATATTGACTTTTTTATTAGACTCCTGCTAATATTGATAGATCCTCTTTCGGCTTATCTTTCCGAACGCCAAACAGAGCATCAGGGGCTACTGTCTATGTGATAACATTTTTACATATTTTTACTTACCTCGAAGTCTGTTAGAAGGCTAGCACAAGCTTTAGTCAGTCCGCTCTTGGAGGACTGAACCTTCTGGATCACCGTACTCATGATAGTACGGTGCTCCTCATCGATGGAGGCGCCCTTAAGCACCTCCAGTAGATTACCCGGCGCCTCCGGTTGGACGGAGGCCGCCGGCTCATTAGGCTTGCTCCTCTTGACAGGAGTTCGCCTGCCGCGGTCCGGAACCGTTGAAGATTCTGGCGCGGCGTCTGGCTCAAAGCCGGACTTGGAGCCCTGGGGGGTCTTGTCCCCTTTACTCCTGGAGTCTGGGAGGTCGCCTCGCGGCTCCTCCAGGACCATCTCCTCTTGCCCTGGAGCTTGTCGCGATGCCACTTCAGCGTCGTCAGCCGTGCGGGGGGAGACAGCGGGCAGAACTGAATTCACGTCCGATGAATCCAGGGAGCCACTCGACGACTCGTCGAGCCCGTCCTTGGGCGGGCTGCATAAGTAGATTCGACGTTAGGGAAAGCTGTGCAACAAAGGAATATCATGAGTTACTCTGGTATCCGAATACTTACGATGCCGCCGGACGCTTGGCCCTGTCCAGCCACTCCTCGTCGTCCTCGTCGGTGTTAGGGGAGTAGTCCGATGGAGGGGTCCTCCTCCTCTTGGACCCTTCGGCCTCCCCCGTTGGGGCGGCCTTCCTTTTCTTTCCTCCCTCCGCTGGAGGGGGAGAGGTTTCTTCTTCCTCCTCCTCGTTTTCACGGGAGGAGAGCGTCTCGGACTCGTCAGATGACGAGTCCGACACCACCATATGACGGGCACTCTTTCGAGTCCCCGTGGCCTTCTTCTTCTTGGCCTTCTTCTTCGGCACCACATAAGGTGTCGGAACCAGCAGCTTCACTAGGAGAGCAGGGGCTGGGTCTTCGGGCAATGGAGCCGGACAGTTAATCGGTCCGGACTTCGCCTGCCAAGCCTGTCAAAGGTGAGGGAGTTTAGATCCCGCATAGAGTCAAACTATGGAAAAACTTAAACATCCTGTAAAAGGTGAAAGTAGTTTACCTCGCTAGCGTGATGCTGCGAGCTGTATCCGCGGTCCTCAGAAGCGGATGCGGGAGCCTCGGCGCCTTTGGTTAGCACCTTCCAGACGTCTTCATACGTCATGTCGAAGAGCCTGTTAAGGGTTTGGTGCTGCGCCGGGTCGAATTCCCACAGATTAAAGTCCCGTTGTTGACACGGGAGGATCCGGTGGATGAGCATAACCTGGAGTACATTAACAAGCTTGATCGGCTTGTTCACCAGGGACTGGATGCATGTCTGCAGTCCGGTCACCTCGCTTTTGTCGCCCCACGACAGGCCCATCTCTTTCCAGGACATAAGCCACGTGGGGGGTCCGGATCAGAACTCAGGGGCCGCGATCCATTTCGGATCGCGCGGCTCGGTGATGTAAAACCACCTGGATTGCCACCCCTTGAGGGTCTCCACGAAGGAGCCCTCGAGCCATAGGACGTTGGCCATCTTGCCCGCCATGGCGCCTCCGCACTCCGCCTAGCTGCCGCGCACCACCTTGGGCTTGACGTTGAAGGTCTTGAGCCAGAGGCCGAAATGGGGGCGGATGCGGAGGAAAGCCTCGCACACGACGATAAACGCCAAGATGTTGAGGACGAAGTTCGGGGCCAGATCGTGGAAATCTAGGCCGTAGTAGAACATGAGCCCCCGGACAAATGGGTGGAGTGGAAAACCCAGTCCGCGGAGGAAGTGGGAAAGGAATACTACCCTCTCATGGGGCCTTGGGGTGGGGAGAAGCTGCCCCTCCTCGGGAATCCAGTGCGCGATGTCTTTGGACAAGTATCCGGCCTTCCTTAGCTTTTTTACATGGCCCTCCGTGATGGAGGAGACCATCCACTTGCCTCCCGCTCTGGAAATTCCTAGAGAAGGTTGAGGTGTGAAGTGCGGGCTTGGGCGCTGGAGCTCGAGTGCACGGAAGATGGATAGGCAAAGGAGGAAGAAGGCGTAGGTAAAAAGGCGGATCCTTATCCCCTTATATGGGCGGATGCGGCTATGCGTCCCCACCAGCCTAGTAAAACTCGCTTGCCTCCCAAGCGTCGTGATAAATGGCGCAGTTGGGTTACCCACGTCCGTATTGATGAGAATCCCGTAAATGAGGGACACGATCTCTGCTTTGACAAGACGTGCCAAAGAAACCGCCTCGCAAAACGTGCTGAGGTGGAAAAGTGAAAACGATTCGAGTAAAAGACTTGGTCGTAGTGTGATGTCACGCCGCGGAATACGTCAGCAGATTAGATTTGTGTTTATATTATTCTCTCTATGGCAATATGTGGAAGCTTTTTTGCAGAGCCAGACACTATCCTTGGTGTTTAAAATCTTCTTGAAGAACTTGGAGGAGGAACCCGCCTTGCAATGCCGAAGACAATCTGCGCGCCGGACTCATCGTCATTGAAGCCTGGTTCAGGGGCTACTGAGGGAGTCCTGGATTAGGGGGTGTTCGGGTAGCCGGACTATACCTTCAGCCGGACTCCTGGACTATGAAGATACAAGATTGAAGACTTCGTCCCGTGTCCAGAAGGGACTTTCCTTGGCGTGGAAGGCAAGCTTGGCGATGCGGATATTCAAGATCTCCTACCATTGTAACCGACTTTGTGTAACCCTAACCCTCTCCGGTGTCTATATAAACCAGAGGGTTTTAGTCCGTAGGACGACAACTTCATCATACAACAATCATACCATAGGCTAGCTTCTAGGGTTTAGCCTCTCTGATCTCGCGGTAGATCTACTCTTGTACTACCCATATCATCAATATTGATCAAGCAGGACGTAGGGTTTTACCTCCATCAAGAGGGCCCGAACCTGGGTAAAACTTCGTGTCCCTTGTCTCCTGTTACCATCCGGCCTAGACGCACAGTTCGGGACCCCCTACCCGAGACCCGCCGGTTTTGACACCGACAGGGGCTACTGAGGGAGTCCTGGATTAGGGGGTGTTGGGATGGCCGAACTATACCTTCAGCCGGACTCCTGGACTATGAAGATACAAGATTGAAGACTTCGTCCCGTGTCCGGATGGGACTTTCCTTGGCGTGGAAGACAAGCTTGGCGATGCGGATATTCAAGATCTCCTACCATTGTAACCGACTTTGTGTAACCCTAACCCTCTCCAGTGTCTATATAAACCGGAGGGTGTTAGTCCGTAGGAGAACTTCATCATACAACAATCATACCATAGGCTAGCTTCTAGGGTTTAGCCTCTCTGATCTCGCGGTAGATCTACTCTTGTGCTACCCATATCATCAATATTAATCAAGCAGGACGTAGGGTTTTACCTCCATCAAGAGGGCCCGAACCTGGGTAAAACTTCGTGTCCCTTGTCTCCTATTACCATCCGGCCTAGACGCACAGTTCGGGACCCCCTACCCGAGATCCGCCGGTTTTGACACCGACATTGGTGCTTTCATTGAGAGTTCCACTGTGCCGTCGCAATCAGGAAGGATGCCTCCTCCCGTCTTTAAAGACGCCGCCGCCACTAAGGGAGCCTTGGCTGTCGGCCAAACTCTCTGGCTAGGTGGTTTCCTCATGACCGCCTGTTCGGCCGTTGCGCCGACGGTGACCTCTCGGGTCATCAAAAGCAACCTACACGTCAGCTTGGAACTTGTCGAGCAGCTAGATCCGATGGAGCTCTCTTTCATAAACGAGCTCTTGGATCGCATCGCCGCCCTGGGGTTCGCCACGGACTACGACCAGGTTGGGCTTAAACCCGATCTAAGATAAATTAACCCTCCCCAAGTCACCCACCACGTCGCCGTGGTATAGGCCCAGTGCGGCGACCCTTCATCTATTTTAAGGACCAGCTACGTCCGGATTCCCAACCCCTCTAAGCCGGATATCCGCGGAGGGGAGGATCTAACTCAAGACCTGAGCTTAGAATCAGGCAACGGGCTAGACTCATTGGACAACATCCAAGAATCCGAACCTCAGAGTTCGGAAGCTCTTCGGCCTTTGAGTCTTAGATTGGGTGAGGTTTCAGATTCAATGCCACCCGCCCACCCAAACATAAGCGATCTTTCCCAAATCAGGCAAAAGCCCGAGGAAACAGTACATCATTACTGGGCCAGATTCCTCCTGGTTATGAACAGGATAAAGGAGTGCCACGAGGGAGATGCAATCTCAATCTTCTGCAGTAATTGCATGGACGAGGGAATCCTTAACGCCATAAGTCGTCGTGATATTACACGCTTCGCTGACTTGGCATCCATAGTACAAAAGTACTATGCGATGGAAAGCGCCTGGAAAACCGAAATAAAATTTTGGGATAATCCGGCCCTGAATAGCAATCCTGTCCGAACTAAGAGGGTGCATCATCGTAAGACACCCGGGTTAAACACCAAAAAACCAAAACCCTCTATTGAGCATGGAACCGTACTGGAAAGATGGCTTGATGGACCCTGTAAAATTCATAGTACAGAGGACGCCACACCAACTCACAGCCTTAGAGCATGTTGGATACTCCGGCAGGTGGCCAAAATTGGCGAGGACCTCCTAATTTTGGAGGCCGCAGAAAGCCATCCCGGGGACACCAGTACCGTTCTCGCAGTCTTCGAGACTTTCGCATCAAATAATATGCAAAAAAGAACACTCCGCAGCCTTGCCGAAGTCTATCAAGTAGCAACAATAAACCCATGGAGTGACACAACTATTACCTTCAACGCAAGTGATGAACCTAAATTCCGAACAGCCCGAGCACCAGCCGCATTGGTCCTCAGTCCAATAGTGGACGACTTTCGCCTCACCAAGGTGCTCATGGACGGAGGCAGCAGATTGAACCTCATTTACAAGGAAACCCTTCAAAAAATGGGATTAGACTGGAACCGCATCGAGCGAAGCAGCACAACCTTTAGAGGAATAATTCCCAGTCGGGAAGCGCGTTGCACAGGAAAAATCACACTAGATGTGGTGTTCGGCACGCCGGATAATTACAGGTCTGAAGAGGTCACGTTTCAGGTGGCCCCGTTCAGTAGCGGATATCACGCCCTACTAGGGCGGGAAGCATTCACAATCTTCCAAGCAATACCCCATTACGGGTACATGAAGCTCAAGATGCCCGGGCCGAACGGAATTATCACTCTCGCTAGTGATCCGGACATAGCGCTCCGCGCCGAAAACAAGACAGCCGCATTGGCCCTTGAGGCACTATCTGAAGCCTTAGCGGCTGAGGAACTGACTGCGCTGCGCTCCACGGTTAACAGGGATGATGTGATACTCGACAAGAGATCCAAGTCCACATCCTTCAAGCCAGCGGACGAAATAGTCAAATTCCAGGTCCATCCAACAGACCCCAATAAAACAGCTTCCATATGGGCATGATTAAACCCTGATGTGGACGCCACACTGCGAGAATTTCTACGCGAAAATTGGGACATCTTCGCCTGGCACCCTTCAGACATGCCAGGAATCCCACACAGGTTGGCCGAACACAGCTTAAATATTCTAAAAGGATTCAAACCTGTCAAACAAGCCCTTCAGAGTTTTTCCGAACCCAAGAGACAGGCCATGGGAGAGGAGCTAGCCAAGCTATTGGAGGCCGGATTCATTAGAGACATAAAACATCCGGACTGGCTAGCAAACCTAGTGATGGTACCAAAGAAGGACAAATCCTGGCGCCTGTGTGTTGATTTTAAAGACCTTAACAAGGCCCGCCTAAAGGATCCCTTCCCCTCCCCCGTATCGATCAAATTATTGATGCCACCGCAGGACACGATTCGTTGTGTTTCCTCGACGCATACTCCGGTTACCATCAAATAAAGATGGCAGAATCAGACCAAGCCGCAACGGCATTCATCACACCATACGGCCCATTCTGCTTCAACACAATGCCCTTCGGGCTGAAAAACACCGGCGCAACATATCAACACATGATTCAGACATGTCTGGCAAACCAGATCGGCAAGACAGTGGAGGCGTATGTGGATGATGTGGTCGTCAAAACAAGACATGTCGAATCTCTAGTAGACGACTTGAGGCTAACATTCGATAACCTCCGAAAATATGACATCAAGCTCAACCCAGAAAAATGTGTTTTCGGCGTTCCAGCCGGAAAGCTCTTGGGCTTCATTGTATCCGGTAGAGGAATTGAAGCAAATCCAGCCAAGATCCGAGCCTTGTCGCAATTGGATATCCCAAAGGACCTCAAACAAATACAAAAATTAACCGGATGCGTGGCGGCTCTAAGCCGCTTTATCTCCCGCTTGGGAGAAAAGGCACTGCCCCTTTATCGCCTCCTTCGGCGCACCGAACACTTCGAGTGGACAGATGCTGCCATGGCCGGACTCGATGAAATAAAAGCCATATTGGCAACAAACCCAGTCCTGGCCGCGCCAAACACCGGCGAACCAATGCTATTGTACATTGCAGCAACCCATCAAGTTGTCAGCACAGTGCTCGTCGTCGAGCGGGAAACGGACGGGCACAAATTCCCCCTTCAAAGGCCGGTCTACTACGTGTCCACTGTCCTCACTCCATGCAAATCATGGTACCCACATTATCAAAAGATTGCATACGCGGTATTCATGGCATCCCGGAAGCTACGACACTACTTTCAAGAGTGTTCGATAACAGTAGCCTCGAAAGTACCACTCAACGATATTATCAACAACCGCGACACAACAGGCCGGATCGCAAAATGGGCCATTGAGCTCCTCCCGTTTGATATAATCTATAAGCCACAACGAGCTATTAAATCGCAAGTTTTGGCCGACTTTGTCGCAGAGTGGACGGAGGCCGAGCTCCCTAAAGAGTACGACACATATTCCAACTGGATCATGCATTTCAACGGCTCCAAAATGTTGGCCGGATTAGGGGCTGGCGTCGTCTTGACGTCCCCCACAGGAGACACAGTTCAATATGTGCTCCAGATCATGTACACGGACTCCAACAATGCAGTCGAATATGAGGCCCTCCTTCACGGTCTCTGGATGGCAGTATCCATGGGCATTCAGCGCCTAGAGGTACACGGGGATTCGAACCTCGCGATATCCCAAATAAATGGAGACTTCGACGCCAAGGATCCAAAAATGGCAGCTTACCACAACGCCGTCCTAAAAATGTCAGCTCAGTTCGAAGGGCTGGAGTTTCATCATATAGCCCGAGAAAACAATCAGGCAGCGGATGTCCTGGCACGCATTGGAGCAAAACGTGATGCAGTCCCCCCCAACATCTTTTTAGAAAGACTGTTCAAGCCATCCGTAGTATGGGAGGGGGAACCCACAGATAACAGCCCGGACCTAACCGCACCACTCAACGCCGAACAATCTGACATAATCAGAGGCTCTGCCACTGAGATTACACCTTCAGCCCACGTAATAATGGCAGTCATCGCCCCGTGGATAGAACCATTCCTAGCCTACCTTACTAGGCAGGAACTCCCAGAGGACCAAAACGAGGCACGCTACATAGTGCGGCGATCTAAAGCCTATAAAGTCCATGAGGGAGATCTTTATAAGAAAAGCACTACCGGAGTCCTTCAAAGGTGCATCTCCAAAGAGGAAGGGCGGAACCTGCTGGCTGAAATTCATGCCGGACTCGGTGGCCACCATGCTGCATCTCGGTCCCTTGTAAGCAAGGCTTTCCATATAGGCTTCTACTGGCCGACGGCCCGGGCAGACGCTCAGGACTTGGTCCAACGATGCGTCGGTTGCCAGCTTTTTGCAAACCAAAGCCATATACCACCCACCGCCCTCCGAACTATCCCCATCACTTGGCCTTTCGCGGTCTGGGGGCTTGACATGGTTGGACCCCTTAAAGGCGGAACCCACAAGAAAAAATACTTACTGGTCATGGTGGATAAGTTCACCAAATGGATAGAAGCCAAGCCTGTTAAGACGACCGAATCCGGACCTGTGATAGACTTCATATCCGGGGTTGTACACCGTTACGGCGTCCCCCGCAGCATCATCACTGATAACGGCACAAATTTTACTGCCGACGAGGTAAAACTCTGGTGCAAAAACATGGGCATCAAGCTCGATTATGCTTCTGTCTATCACCCACAAACTAACGGCCAGGTCGAACGTGCAAATGGTCTTATCATGAGTGGCATTAAACCGAGACTAGTGTGGTCCCTCAAGGAATCTAACACGCACTGGGTAGAGGAGCTCGACTCCGTACTCTGGGGGCTACGGACCACGCCGAATCGCACCACCGGATATACACCATTCTTTATGGTGTACGGCGCAGAGGCAGTTCTGCCTTGCGACATAATTCATGACTCACCTCGAGTGCGCATGTACGAAGAAAGAGAAGCCAAGCTCGATCGGCAGGACAGCTTGGACGCTTTGGAGGAGGAGCGTTATATGGCAAAAGCCCGTTCCGTATTCTATCAACAGCAGGCTCGAAGATATCAAAGCAGAGAAGTACGGGCCAAAAATTACAATGTTGGCAAACTAGTTCTACGCCTGCCGGATAAGAAAAAGGACAAACTCAAGCCCAAGTGGGAAGGTCCCTTCATAATCGACCAAGTCCTGACTGGCGGAGCGTACCGCCTGCGAGATGCGTCGGATAACCGACTCGAGCTGAACCCATGGAACGCCGCCCGTCTCCGAAGATTCTATGCCTAGCGCCGGACTCTGTGTTTGTCTCCTTCCTCTGTCCATTTTTTATATTTTCTGTCTTACATTTCTCTCCTTCCCCTCTTTTCTCTTATAGCCCTTAAAGGCTCACCAAGCGACGCGCTACTCGCGCTCATTAAACCTGGGGGCATCTTTAAAACAGAAGCTTATTTATACAGGCTTCACGCCCAACACATGCGTTGAACTTCCGCATATACCTTTTCTTCACCATTATATGCATCAATATGACTTAAGTTTTGGCCAAGCTGGGTTGCTGTAACACCCCGGATATGATTTACCCATTATGTATTCCAACTCTTGCCGTTTCCGGCGTTAAGTTATTTTATTTTCTCGAGTTCGGGTTTTGTCTTCGTGTGTTGTTGTTGTTGTTGTTGTTGTCATGCATCTCATATCATTTTGCATTTTCATACGTGTTCATCTTATGCATTCGAGCATTTTCCCCGTTGTCCGTTTTGCATTCCGACACTTCGTTCTCCTCCGGTGGTCATTTCTACCTTTCTTTCGTGTGTGGGGATTAAACATTTCCAGATTGGACCGAGACTTACCAAGCGGCCTTGGTTTACTACCGGTAGACCGCCTGTCAAGTTTCATACCATTTGGACTTCGTTTGATACTCCAACGGTTAACCGAGGGACCGAAAAGGCCTCGTGTGTGTTGCAGCCCAACACCCCTCCAATTTGGCCCAAAACCCACCAAAAGCCTCTCAATCGTCTAGAGTGTTCGATCACGATCACGTGGCCGAAAACCGCACTCCATTTGGAGCCTCCTAACTCCCTCTACCTATAAATATAGCCTCCTCCCCGAAAACCCGGGTCTTTTCGCACCCTAACCTAGCTCCCCTTCCCCTCCGCGCGCCGAACAACGTCCGGGCCGCGCCGAACAGGTCGCCGCCACCGCCCGCAGCCAGTGGCGTGCCGCCACGTGGCCGCCGTCGTCCCACTCCGCCGCCAGGCCCGCTCGGCCTGCGTCCGGCCCTCCTGGCCCAGAGGCGCGCCCCCGCCGCCTGCCTCCTCGCCCCGACACCTGCCTCCTCGTCCCCGACGCTGGCGCCGCGCCCTGCTGCCCGCCGCCACCGCGCCGACCTCCGCCTCCGGTGACGCCCCGCCGCAGTTGCACTCCGGCGCCGCCCGCGGCGACCTCGCCGCGCCCGAGCCATCGTGGTTTCCTCTCCGGCCACCCTCCGTCGTCTCGTCTCCGACCGGCCACCGCGACAAGTCCCTGGATCCGGCGATCCTCGACGTCTCCGGCGAGAGCTCCGACGAGCACAGATCTGGCCTCGGTTCGCGCGCCGCGAGGAACCCTAGATCTAGCGGTTGACTTTCCCCCTCTCAAGTAATTTTTTTGCAAACTTCATCATGCCATAACTCCGCATCCGTAGCTCCGTTTTGGGCATATAACATATCAAAATGTTTGTCTCAAAGAGCACATCATTTCATCTCATTGCATAATTTTCATTTGAGTTCATCTTGATGCCCGAAATGCTGTTAGAAGAATGCTATTTGAGATATTTGTCAGATCTGCTGCTCCAATTAGATATTTGCCATTTTTGCCATGATTATTGTGTGCATGATATGCCCATGAGCTCTACATGTGTTTTGTTATATGTTTTGCCATCTATCCAGAAGTGCAACCCATGTATTTTTGTGATGTGTGTGGTGACTAGCACAAGCTTGCAAAGTGGTGCACTTGTTAATGCTGATTTCAGGGACTTAGCAATTCCACTAAGTCCTTGGTCTGTTTATTTCAATATGCCATATGTTCATGTTGTTTCCTAGTGATCCGTGCCTCTTTTGAGGATGATCAGTAAGGATATTTTGTTAATGTTGTAGTGCTCTATCCATCCATGTCTTTGTTTGCAATTATGGAGCACCCTAGCTTGAGTCAATCGAGCTCTACTTTTGTCATTTTGTGAATCTGGTCAGATTGTCTACTTGTTAGCGATTTTGCCGATGATGTTGTAGTTGATCCGTGCATGCTATGTTATTGTTCTTGCCATGTCTAGCTTGCATAATGTGTATTCTTGATGGGTGTATGCTTAGATTGTCATGACATGCTCTGTAGTGAGTGCATCGAGCTCGTAAACATGCCTACTTGATATCTGTTTTAGCATGCTCCAGTTTTCACTAAGTCTGAGAACTGATTATGTTTTTGCCATGTTGACATGCTTGCAAATGTATTTTCTGATCCCGTTTGGCTCAAGGTCACTAAGGGACTTTTGTTAAGATCTTTGAGTAGCTCCATGCCATGCTTTACTTTGCCATGTTCAGGTCCTGTAGCATATAGTTTTGTTGCTCCAAAGAGTGCTATCTGATCTGAAATTCCAGACAAGTGTTAATTTCACAAAGTCTGAAATCTGTTTGCCAAATGCATTTTTGCCATGCTTGTTTGAACCTGTTAATGGATGAATTGGCCGTAGCTCAGTGCTAGACTTTTGTTAAGAATCTTGAATGGATCCCTGCCATGTATTTTGATGCCATGTTTGGGTGCTGTACCATGTTCATCTCATTGCATTTAGTTGGCTACTTGCTGTAAATCACAGACCGGTGTCATTTTTGAATCGCTTGCCATTTCCAAACCGTGACTCCGATTCCGGCGTTCTTTATATCATTTTCAAGCGATTTAATCTCATCTTTACAGTGGCACACTTGGATTTCCAAGATGAGGCCAGGTTCTTTCATCTCTTGTCAAATCTTGCATATGCATCCCGCATCGCATCTCGCATAGCATACCATCCTTGCATCATATTGTTTGAGCCTTGCACGTGGTTGATTGTGTCCTTGTTGCTTGTTTGTCTTGTTTGGGTAGAGCCGGGAGACGAGTTCGCTAGCGAGGAGCCCGTTGAGTTTGCTTTCGAGGATCCAGTCAACTCTGACAACGTTGCAGGCAAGATGATCATACCCTTGAAATCACTACTATCTTTGCTTTGCTAGATGCTCGCTCTTTTGCTATGCCATGCTACGATGCCTACAACTTGCTTTCAAGCCTCCCAAATTTCCATGTCAAACCTCTAACCCACCATGTCCTAGCAAACCGTTGATTGGCTATGTTACCGCTTTGCTCAGCCCCTCTTATAGTGTTGCTAGTTGCAGGTGAAGATTGGAGACCGTTCCTTGTTGGAACATTATTTACTTGTTGGGATATCATTATATTGCCATGTTATCTTAATGCATCTATATACTTGGTAAAGGGTGGAAGGCTCGGCCTCTCGCCTAGTGTTTTGTTCCACTCTTGCCGCCCTAGTTTCCGTCATACCGTCCGCTTTCAGAGGTCACATGCAACAAGTGCCAACATAAGGGTCACTATGCCAACAAATGCTTCAATCAGAGGCATCTTCCTCCTCCTCCTCCTGTGAGATCAGCAAGTACAGCTGTGGTCAAGCATAACCCCAAGTACGCCAAGGTCAACATGGTGAATGCAGCTCAGGCAGAGGACTTGTTAGATGTCATCATGGGTAACCTTCCTGTTAACGATGTTCCTGCAAATGTTCTTTTTGACACTGGTGCATCGCATTGTTTCATCTCGAGACCTTTTGCATCTAAGCATGGGTGGTATCCTCAAGTTATGCATAAACCGTTAGCAGTTGTCTCTCCGGGTAGATGTTTGCTCGCTAACTACGAGATTCCGGATATTTCTATCTCGATGGGTGATTTCAAGTTTCTGGCTTCTCCAATGGTTCTTGGTGACTCGGATATTGATCTTATTCTCGGGATGGATTGGCTTTCTAAGCACAAGGCTCAGCTTGATTGTGCAGCCAGACAGATTCAATTGACTCACTCGTCTGAGGATGTTATTGTCTTTGCCGCTCATGATGATACCATCTGTCTGTTTTCTCTCAATGAGAAGGGTGAAATCGACGCCATCTCGCAAATTCCAGTCGTTTGTGAATACCAAGACGTCTTTCCAGAAGAGCTTCCAGGAATGCCTCCGCACCGGCCAGTTGAATTCGTCATTGATCTTGAGCCTGGCACGGAACCTGTTTGCAAACGTCCTTACAAGCTCGGACCTGAAGAGTTGAAGGAGCTGAAGAAGCAACTCAATATTCAAGAGAGAATGGGTCTCATCCGGCCTAGTTCTTCTCCGTGGGGTTGTGGTGTTCTTTTTGTGAAGAAGAAGGATGGAACGGACCGGCTTTGTGTTGATTACCGTCCATTGAACAAGAAGACTATCAAGAACAAGTACCCACTTCCCAACATCAATGAGCTGTTCAAACAACTCAAAGGTGCCCAAGTATTCTCCAAGCTTGATCTCCATATGGGTTATCATTAGATTCGAATCCGTGAGCAAGATATTCCCAAGACGGCCTTTAGGAAAAGCTATGGTTCATATGAATACGCTGTCATGTCTTTTGGCCTCGTCAACGCTCCTCCGACTTTCTCTCGCATGATGAATTTCATTTTCAACTCCTACACCAATGACTTCATTTTGGTCTATCTCGAAGACATTCTGGTTTTCTCGAAGAACAAGGAAGATCATGCCAAGCACTTGCGTTTGGTACTTGATAAGCTCAGGGAACATCAGTTCTACGCCAAGTTCTCCAAGTGCGAATTTTGGCTCGATGAGGTTCTTTATCTTGGTCATATCATCTCTGCCAAGGGCATTGTGGTGAATCCTGAGAAGGTGTCTGCAATTGTGAATTGGGAACCTCCTCAGAACGTGAAGCAACTCCGTAGCTTCCTCGGCCTAGCAAGCTATTGTCGAAGATTCGTTGAAAACTTTTCTAAGATCGCGAAGCCTCTCTCAAATCTTCTCCAGAAGCACGTCAAGTACGTTTGGTCTCCGGAGTGTGACATTGCTTTCAACACTTTGAAAGAGAAATTGGTCACCGCTCCAGTTCTGACTCCGCCTGATGAATCCAAGCCGTATGAGGTCTTTTGTGATGCATCTCTCCAAGGTCTTGGCGCAGTGTTGATGCAAGAGAAGAAAGTTGTTGCTTATACCTCTCGCCAATTGAAGCCCAATGAAAAGAACTACCCCACTCATGACCTTGAGTTGGCGGCAGTTCTGCATGCTCTTTTGACTTGGAGACATCTCTTATTGGGAAGAAAAGTGGACATTTTCATGATCACAAGAGTCTCAAGTACATCTTCACTCAGCCTAATCTCAACCTCAGGCAAACTCGATGGGTCGAAATGATTCAAGAGTATAATCCGCGTATCGAGTATACTCCAGGCAAGGCCAATGTGATTGCTGACGCTTTGAGCAGGGAGGCTTACTGCAACAGTCTGATTCTCAAGCCTTATCAACCCGAGCTTTGTGAAGCTTTCCACAAATTTAATCTGCAAGTTGTTCCTCAAGGTTTCCTCACCAACCTTCAAGTCTCTCCTACCTTGGAAGACCAGATTCGCCAAGCTCAGCTTCTTGATGCTATGGTGAGAAAGGTGAAGATTGGGATTGGCAAGAGTCAACCCAAGTACAAGTGCTACCGCCTTGATGACAAGGATACTCTCTTCTTCGAGGATCGTATTGTCGTGCCCAAAGGTGACCTTCATAAAGTGATCATGAATGAGGCTCACAATTCTCTCCTCTCCATCCACCCTGGGAGCACGAAGATGTATCAGGACCTCAAGCAGGCTTATTGGTGGACTCGAATGAAGCGCGAGATTGCTCAGTTCGTGAATGAGTGTGATGTCTACAGAAGAGTGAAGGCAGAACACCAAAGGCCAGCTGGTCTCCTCCAACCTCTTGCCATTCCAGAATGGAAGTTCGACCACATTGAGATGGACTTCGTGACTAGGTTTACAAAGTCCAAACGTGGCAATGATGCTATATTCGTTGTCATCGACAAACTCACTAAAGTGGCTCACTTTCTGCCTATCAAAGAGTCTATCACGGCAGCTCAATTGGAGGAACTCTATACCTCTCGAATTGTCTCTCTGCATGGTATTCCACATGTGATCTCTTCAGACCGTGGCAGCATCTTTACCTCAAAGTTTTGGGATTCTTTTTAGAAGGCCATGGGCACCAATATCCGCTTCAGCACAGCTTTCCATCCTCAAACTAGCGGTCAAGTCGAGCGTGTCAACCAGATTCTTGAAGATATGCTCAGGGCTTGTGTGATCTCCTTCGGCATGAAGTGGGAGGATTGTCTTCCTTATGCTGAATTCTCCTACAATAACAGTTTTCAAGCAAGTTCGGGCAAGGCCCCATTTGAATTCCTGTATGGTAGGAAGTGCCGTACCCCTCTCAACTGGTCTGAAACCGGTGAACGTCAGCTTTTGGGTAATGACTTAATCACAGAGGCAGAGGAAATGTGCAAAGTCATTCGAGATAACCTCAAAGCAGCCCAATCGCGCCAGAAGAGCTACTATGATAGTAAGCACCGTGATTTGGCTTTCGAGATCGGAGATCATGTGTACCTCCGCGTCTCTCCGATGAAAGGTACTTGTCACTTTGGTATCAAAGGGAAGCTTGCCCCTAGATACGTGGGACCTTTCAAGATTGTCAGCAAGAGAGGCGATCTCGCCTATCAACTCGAGCTTCCTTCAAACTTTGCAAATGTTCATGACGTGTTCCACGTCTCTCAGCTCCGGAAGTGCTTCAAGACTCCTGACCGCACCGTCAACTTCGAGGACATTGAGCTCCAAGAAGATCTCTCCTATCGTGAGCACCCAGTTGCTATTCTTGAAGAGACTGAACGCAAGACTCGCAACAAGTCGATCAAATTCCTCAAAGTCAAGTGGTCACACCATTCCGACCGTGAAGCCACCTGGGAATGCGAGGATCACCTCCGTTCTGAGTACCCGGTGTTCTTTCAGTCCTAGATCTCGGGACGAGATCCTTTCGTAGTGGTGGAGTGTTGTAACACCCCGGATATGATTTACCCATTATGTATTCCAACTCTTGCCGTTTCCGGCGTTAAGTTATTTTATTTTCTCGGGTTCGGGTTTTTGTCTCCGTGTGTTGTTATTGTTGTTGTCATGCATCTCATATCATTTCATCATGTGCATTGCATTTGCATACGTGTTCATCTCATGCATTCGAGCATTTTCCCCGTTGTCCGTTTTGCATTCTGACGCTTCGTTCTCCTCCGGTGGTCATTTCTACCTTTCTTTCATGTGTGGGGATTAAACATTTCCGGATTGGACCGAGACTTGCCAAGTGGCCTTGGTTTACTACCGGTAGACCGTCTGTCAAGTTTCATACCATTTGGACTTCATTTGATACTCCAACGGTTAACCAAGGGACCGAAAAGGCCTCGTGTGTGTTGCAGCCCAACACCCCTCCAATTTGGCCCAAAACCCACCAAAAGCCTCTCCATCGTCTAGAGCGTTCGATCACGATCGCGTGGCCGAAAACAACACTCCATTTGGAGCCTCCTAGCTCCCTCTACCTATAAATATAGCCTCCTCCCCGAAAACCCGGGTCTTTTCGCACCCTAACCTAGCTCCCCTTCCTCTCCGCGCGCCGGACAACGTCCGGGCCGTGCCGGACAGGTCGCCGCCGCCGCCCGCAGCCAGTGGCGTGCCGCCACGTGGCCGCCGTCGTCCCACTCCGCCGCCAGGCCCGCTCGGCCCGCGTCCGGCCCTCCTGGCCCAGAGGCGCGCCCCTGCCGCCTGCCTCCTCGCCTCGGCGCCTGCCTCCTCGTACCCGACGCCGGCGCCGTGCCCCGCCGCCCGCCGCCACCGCGCCGACCTCCGCCTCCAGCGCCGCCCCGCCGCAGTTGCACTCCGGCGCCGCCCGCGGCCACCTCGCCGCGCCCGAGCCACCGTGGTTTCCTCTCCGGCCACCCTCCGTCGTCTCCTCTCCGACCGGCCACCGCGACAAGTCCCCGGATCCGGCGATCCTCGACGTCTCCGGCGAGAGCTCCGGCGAGCTCAGATCTGGCCTCGGTTCGCGCGCTGCGAGGAACCCTAGATCTTGTAGTTGACTTTCCCCCTCTCTAGTAATTTTTTTGCAAACTTCATCATGCCGTAACTCCGCATCCGTAGCTCCGTTTTGGGCATATAACATATCAAAATGTTCGCCTCAGAGAGCACATCATTTCATCTCATTGCATCATTTTCATTTGAGTTCATCTTGATGCCCGAAATGCTATTAGAAGAATGCTATTTGAGATATTTGTCAGATCTGCTGCTTCAATTAGATATTTGTCATTTTTGCCATGATTATTGTGTGCATGATATGCCCATGAGCTCTACATGTGTTTTGTTATATGTTTTGCCATCTATCCAGAGGTGCAACCCATGTATTTTTGTGATGTGTGTGGTGACTAGCACAAGCTTGCAAAGTGGTGCACTTGTTAATGCTGATTTCAGGGACTTAGCAATTCCACTAAGTCCTTGGTCTGTTTATTTCAATATGCCATATGTTCATGTTGTTTTCTAGTGATCCGTGCCTCTTTTGAGGATGATCAGTAAGGATGTTTTGTTAATCTTGTAGTGCTCTATCCATCCATGCCTTTGTTTGCAATTGTGGAGCACCCTAGCTTGAGTCAATCAAGCTCTACTTTTGTCATTTTGTGAATCTGGGCAGATTGTCTACTTGTTAGCGATTTTGCCGATGATGTTATAGTTGATCCGTGCATGCTATGTTATTGTTCTTGCCATGTCTAGCTTGCATAATGTGTATTCTTGATGGGTGTATGCTTAGATTGTCATGACATGCTCTGTAGTGAGTGCACCGAGCTCGTAAACATGCCTACTTGATATCTGTTTCAGCATGCTCCAGTTTTCACTAAGTCTGAGAACTGATTATGTTTTTGCCATGTTGACATGCTTGCAAATGTATTTTCTGATCCCTTTTGGCTCAAGGTCACTAAGGGACTTTTGTTAAGCTCTTTGAGTAGCTCCATGCCATGCTTTACTTTGCCATGTTCAGGTCCTGTAGCATATAGTTTTGTTGCTCCAAAGAGTGCTATCTGATCTGAAATTCCAGACAAGTGTTAATTTCACAAAGTCTGAAATCTGTTTGCCAAATGCATTTTTGCCATGCTTGTTTGAACCTGTTAATGGATGAATTGGCCGTAGCTCATTGCTAGACTTTTGTTAAGCATCTTGAATGGATCCCTGCCATGTATTTTGATGCCATGTTTGGGTTCTGTAGCATGTTTATCTCGTTGCATTTAGTTGGCTACTTGCTGTAAATCGCAGACTGGTGTCATTTTTGAATCGCTTGCCATTTCCAAACCGTGACTCCGATTCCGGCGTTCTTTATATTGTTTTCGAGCGATTTAATCTCATCTTTACAGTGGCACACTTGTATTTCCAAGATGAGGCCAGGTTCTTTCATCTCTTGTCAAATCTTGCATATGCATCCCGCATCGCATCTCGCATAGCATACCATCCTTGCATCATATTGTTTGAGCCTTGCACGTGGTTGATTGTGTCCTTGTTGCTTGTTTGTCTTGTTTGGGTAGAGCCGGGAGATGAGTTCGCTAGCGAGGAGCTCATTGAGTTTGCTTTCGAGGATCCAGTCAACTCTGACAACGTTGCAGGCAAGATGATCATACCCTTGAAATCACTACTATCTTTGCTTTGCTAGATGCTCGCTCTTTTGCTATGCCATGCTACGATGCCTACAACTTGATTTCAAGCCTCCAAAATTTCCATGTCAAACCTCTAACCCACCATGTCCTAGCAAACCGTTGATTGGCTATGTTACCGCTTTGCTCAGCCCCTCTTATAGCGTTACTAGTTGCAGGTAAAGATTGGAGACCGTTCCTTGTTGGAACATTATTTACTTGTTGGGATATCATTATATTGCCATGTTATCTTAATGCATCTATATACTTGGTAAAGGGTGGAAGGCTCGGCCTCTCGCCTAGTGTTTTGTTCCACTCTTGCCACCCTAGTTTCCGTCATATCGGTGTTATGTTCCCAGATTTTGCGTTCCTTACGCGGTTGGGTGATAATGGGAACCCCTTGATAGTTCGCCTTGAATAAAGATTTTCCAGCAATGCCCAACCTTGGTTTTACCATTTGCCACCTAGCCTCTTTTTCCCTTGGGTTTCCGGAGCCCGAGGGTCATCTTATTTTAAACCCCCCAGGCCAGTGCTCCTCTGAGTGTTGGTCCACCTCGTCAGCCGCCGGTGGCTACCAGGGGCAACTCTGGGCTGGCCTACCGGAAGTTTAGACAATCTGAGTGTGCCCTGAGAATGAGATATGTGCAGCTCCTATCGGGATTTGTCGGCACATTCGGGCGGTGTTGCTGGATTTGTTTTGACTTGTCGAAGTGTCTTGTAGAACCGGGATACCGAGCCTGATCGGAACGTCTCGGGAGAAGGTCTATTCCTTCGTTGACCGTGAGAGCTTGTCATGGGCTAAGTTGGGACCCCCCTGCATGGATTTGAACTTTCGAAAGCCGTGCCCGCGGTTATGGGCAGATGGGAATTTGTTAATGTCCGGTTGTAGATAACTTGAACCTTAACTTAATTAAAATGAATCAACTGTGTGAGTTACCGTGATGGTCTCTTCTCGGCAGAGTCTGGGAAGTGAACACGGTGTTGGAGTAATGCTTGCGTAGGTTGCTCTCTAGTTTCTCGCTCACGCTTTGCCTCCTCTTCTCGCTCTCTTTTGCGAACATGATAGCCACCATATATGCTAGTCGCTTGCTGCAGCTCCACATATATTTACCTTGCCTTACCTATTAAGCTTAAATAGTCTTGATCACGAGGGTGCGAGATTGCTGAGTCCCTGTGGCTCACAGATTACTATTACTCCAGATACAGGGCCTGATGATTCCGCTCCAGATGGCGCGCTCGAGCTCAAGTGGGAGTTCGACGAGGACTCTCAACGATACTACGTGTCTTTCCCCGATGATCAGTAGTGGTGCCCAGTTGGGGGTGATCGGGACCGTGTCACATGTTGGGTTATCTTTTATTTTGTCGCCGTAGTCGGGCCATGAGTGTTTGAATGTTGTAATTCTATTCATGTACTTGATTGACGTGGCGAGTGTAAGCCAACTATGTTATCTCCCCTTTTATTGTCTATATTACATGGGATGTTGTGAAGATTGCCTAACTTGCGACATTGCTTTCAATGCGGTTATGCCTCTAAGTCGTGCCTCTACACGTGGGAGATATAGCCGCATCGAGGGCGTTACAGTTGCCTGGCTCCTGTGCTTACCCTGACGTTCCCGATTGTTCGGCTAGGCGGTAAAGGGAGCACCTCTGCGATTGTTACTGCCGGATCAGCCGGATGTGTACCTCAGACTGGGTGAAGCCGAAAGCTAGCATTCTTAAGGGAATATTCGGTCGGTGAACTAAAAGATGACCTTTTTTACTTACTTATATACATGCCCCCAGATGATTTTCCTGCATTTGCAGTCCGGACATGCACTTTAGGGCATGCCTCCCAGAGAAAGGAACCCCTAACGGAACTATTCTCTCTGGAAGATGTTTCTTACTAACCATGTAATATAACATAACTAGTTGGGCACTTGTCTGATAAAGCACTAATGACCCCTACGCCTGGTCTCCATGCATACCCCGGTTCGTACATAACCGGTAGGGTATTCGGACACACTCCGGACCGTCAGGTCCCGAGGTCGAAGCGAAAAGGTCGGCAATGAGAAACGATCTACAATCCGGCTAGAAGGCATTACACATGTCAATTAAAAATTACATAGTCACTCTGACTGATTGTATTCCTCTTCTATACCATCTAACAAGCTGTCTAATTTACAGTCCTGCTGGGAATACTTCGCGGCCAATTGTACTTGGCCGTATGCTAAGCTTACAGGGATCTCCTTCCCATCAGGCCCCATAGGTCCGACCTCGGCCATGTGGTTTGGGTCAGCCTTTGTGTACCGCGTCTTCACCATGGCCCAGGCCTCCCTAGCGCCTTGGCGGCAGGCCAAAATCTTCCACAACCGGAAGCGCCACCGCACTCCCTTCAGCTTCTCCGCAAGCTCTCCAAGGCCCTCGAGCCTGGGGAGGGATGGCCATAAGGCTCGGGCAACACCCTGCATCGCCTGCCGAACTCGCTCGTGCAGTCGCGAGAGCTCGGGAAGAAGGTCACCCGTTGAACCAGGCATCTCCTCTACAGGACAACCTGTTAGCATACCTACAGACATAACTCTGTTACTCGACTTCCCCGCTGAACTCCCTTTACAGAGTTCGTTAAAGCACTTACTATATATGCCGCGGCGAAGCCGTTGATTCTCCTTAGTGGAGTCTGACAGCTGGGCCCGAACACCCTTCAGTTCAACGCCCAGCTTGGTGTGGGCATCTTGGAGATCGTTCTTCTCCCGCCTCACCCTTGTCAGCATGCTCTCACCAGCCTTCAGCTGGCGTATGAGTTGTTGCTTGTCCGGATTTAATTCGGCGCCATCTGCAATTTTCTTTGTCAGATTAGCACCCACGCCGCACTTCGCAACATATTTATCTTTTGAAGCGTAAATTACCAGAGGGGGTATCTTTGGGCTCCCCTGTCGCGGCTAGTGCGGCCTCAAGTTGGGCTTTGCACTCTTCCAGCTCCTGGGACAGTAGGGTATTCTTTTCTGTAAGAACCTGCATAACAAATGATCCTTAAATCAGTTATTCTAACTGTTTCAAGTCTCGAGGGCTACTGGTATATACATATATTTACCAAAATTTTCTTACCCGTATGTCTTTTACATACTGCTCCGTGGCTCTGGCTAAACCATTTTGAGCGGCACGGAGGTACGCATCTCCCAAATTGAAGGCATCCAATGCCTCTTGGGAGAAACAAGCGTCGCGGAGAACCGTCCGGCGACGCCTGTGGTTCATGGCACTCTCCACCTCGGAATTGGTGGCAGACAGCCTGTCCGCATCCTTTGTCGGAGGAGCGTCCGGTGCGCGCCTTGTGTTCGCCGCCGCTTCCGGACCAGGCGTTGGAGCTTGGCTGGTGGAGGCGCGATTGGCAACCTCTCCGGATATAGTCCGGCGAGGTCTCTTCGTCCTGAAGAGAGCACGAGCATTAATATGCCCTGAAGGGATAACACCAGAGAAATAGATTGAGCGCTATACCTTTGCGCCGGCGTCTCAGTCCGGACTACATTTCTTTTTACCCCACGGGGCCCTGCGGCCCCTCGTTGGCTATCCGCCGCAGGTTCGGCCTCCCGCCTCAGAAACCTTCCCTGCAAAACACGGTTGTCGTTAGAAAAACTGAAATGCGTGAGAATGGAATCCTTGTCAAGGGAATGAGACTTCGGTCTTTGTCACCTGGGAGGCCAGGATTAACCCTGGGTAATCGGCCGTAATGGCCACCAAGGTATTATCCTTGCTTAGCTGATGAAACACCCCGTCAATTAGCTCCACCGATATGTCCGGATCCTCTTCAGAGTCCGGATCGAGGGACCGTTCTGGATCCTCGGGCTGTGGAGGACGGCTGTTTATATCCTTTACTTCCTGACGCAGTTCCTGCATCAAAGTTGTTAGACTACATATTTAATCATGGGAGTATAAAGCGGATGGGCAAGCAAAATCGTCCTCTTACCCAACTCGGAGGGTTATACATAGTAAATCCGCCCTGCGGGTTGACCCGGAGGAATTCCTCCTCTTCTCCCTTGTACAAAGAGGATAAGATCTTTACTAGAGCGGCAGCTGAGGCCGACCCCTTACGACCGTAACGGGTGGCGTCGTCCTCCCCGTTAAAATCCCACATGGGGTGGCCTCTATATTGAAGCGGCTGCACCCCCCGCATAATGCATGCGGCCATGACTCCAATCATGGTTAGCCCGGAATGAGCTAATAGTCTTATCCGGCCCATCAGGTAAAGGACGCCCCTGTCGCTTTCCCTCTGAGAGCTCCGCAGATGCCAGCTTAAGCGTTTCTTTAATGGAGCGCTGTTAAACTCAGGGAGACCGACCCGGATAGGATCCGGTAGCGGGACATCATCTATATAAAACCATTCCGAAGGCCACTCCTCGGATGCCTTTTTTGGGGTTCCGGATAGGTATCCGGTCCCGGCGATGCGCCACACTTCGGCTCCGCCCACTTGATATATAGACCCCTCTTGAGAACGGGGCACCAGGCAGAATATCCTCTTCCACAGCGCGAAATGAGCCTCGACGCCCAGGAATAGCTCGCAAAGGGCGACGAAGCCCGCAATATGCAATATAGAGGCGGGCGTGAGATTGCGCAGCTGGAGGCCGTAGAACTCCAGAAGCCCACGGAGAAATGGATGAATTGGAAATCCTAGTCCCCTTATTAGATAAGGGACAAGGCACACCCGCTCCCCTTTGGAAGGATTGGGGGTGCTCTCCGCTTGTTTTCCGCCATTATAGGTGGCAAGTCCGGCTCGGACCGGGACCATATAGGCCTGAGGGAGAAATCCTTTGGCCTGAAGCGACACTAACTCGCTGTGCGGGATGGATCACCTCTCCCAGTCTCCAGGTTTAGGACTGGAAGGGCGAGAAGAGGAGCTGCGACGGCTGGCCATGTTGGAATGGACCTTTGCTAGAGGCACTCTGATGATTACTCGCAGGGAGGAGAAGGTGTGGTTTGGATCTGAATCCCCATCCCGTTAAATAGGCGGCTCGTTTGTACGGCTAGGGGTGTGGATGTAAAAACACCCCGACTTTTCACATTCGTTTGACATGTAGAAGACGGCCATTATTGGGCATGGAAGCCAAGGAGCGCTACATTACAAAAATTGGACATTATTTCAACAGGTAGACAGAATTTGGAGAAGAACCCGCCTTGCAATGCCGAAGACAATCTACGCGCCGGACCCGTCGTCATTGAAGCCTGGTTCGGGGGCTACTGAGGGAGTCCTGGATTAGGGGGTGTTCGGATGGCCGAACTATACCTTCAACCGGACTCCTAGACTATGAAGATACAAGATTGAAGACTTCGTCCCGTGTCCGGATGGGACTTTCCTTGGCATGGAAGACAAGCTTGGCGATGCGGATATTCAAGATCTCCTTCCATTGTAACCGACTTTGTGTAACCCTAACCCTCTTCGGCGTCTATATAAACCAGAGGGTTTTAGTCCGTAGGAGAACTTCATCATACACCAATCATACCATAGGCTAGCTTCTAGGGTTTAGCCTCTCTGATCTTGCGGTAGATCTACTCTTGTGCTACCCATATCATCAATATTAATCAAGCAGGACATAGGGTTTTACCTCCATCAAGAGGGCCCGAACCTGGGTAAAACTTCGTGTCCCTTGTCTCCTGTTACCATCCGGCCTAGACACATAGTTCGGGACCCCCTACCCGAGATCCGCCGGTTTTGACACTGACATTTCGCCCCGGACAGATCTTCATCTTCGGCGGCTTCGCACTGCGGGCCAACTCGCTTGGCCACCTGGAGCAGATCAAAAGCTACGCCCCTGGCCGTCAAGTAAGGTTTGGAAGCTTAAACTACACGACGGACATCCGCGGGGATTTGATCTTCGACGGATTCGAGCCACAGCCGAGCGCGCCGCACTGTCTCGAGGGGCATGATTTAGCTCTGCCGCCGAACAGTACCCTGGAGGCCACACACACACACCGGTTCTGACCCTTAATTCGGAGCCTATTGCGCCAATCGAGGATGAGTGGTTGGACGTCACCTCGGGGGCTGCGATCTCAAAGGCGATCGAGCTAAACGCCAGTCCCGCGCTCCGCACGGCCCGTGACTCTGAGGAGCTGGATTCCTCTCCGAACACCGAGCATCCCGCGCCCCTACCGATGGAATCCGATTGGGCGCCGATAATGGAGTTCACCGCCATGGACATCTTTCAGCACTCGCCCTTCGGTGACATCCTGAATTCTCTAAAGTCTCTCTCTTTATCAGGAGAGCCCTGGCCGCACTGCGGTCAGCAAGTATGGGATACGGACGATGAAGAAATTCAAAGCCCACCCACCACCCACTTGGTAGCCACTGTCGATAATTTAAACGACGTGCTCAACTTCGACTCCGCAGACATCGACAGCATGGACGACGATGCAGGAGACGCAGATGAACCAATGCCCACAGGGCATTGGACATCCACCTCATCTCACGATGTGTACATGGTGGATACCCCTAATGGAAGCGACAACGAGGAAAAAGGGGATGGAATGAGGGATCGGTCCCTCGGAAAACAATCAAAACATTGGCGTAAACACCGACCCAAGCCCCGCCTCGATAAAGACCCAGCCATAGAGCAGGATGAGTCGGTAGACGATGAGCAGGCCTTAGAGCAACCGTCCGAACAGGGCAACACAGATAGAGAAACCGAACATCCCTCCCCCGGCGAAAATGGCACTTCGGACGACCTTACACTCGATAAACTCACGGAGCAGAAGAACCTCCACAAGAGGCTTGTTGCAATAGCACGCAGCCTGAAAAAGCAGAAGCGAAAGCTAAAAACAGCGGAAGATGCACTCAGGATCAGATGGAGCAAAATAATCAATACGCAGATAAATACGGCGACAGTCGCCGCACTAAAAGTTATCCGAAGAGAAAGCTACTGCCTAAATTCGACGAAGAGGCCCTAGAGCCCTCGCATTCAAAAAATAAGAAAGCCACACGGTCAGATAGATGACCCCATGGCCAGCATAAAGCGGCAAGCGGCGCCGCACTTAAACCGGCATGCGACCCACTTAAGGATTCGCATCAGGGCCCAGCTAGGTCCATTTACGGGCCAAGAAAGGAAGCTCTTGTAAGCAATGCAATAAAGCCATTATCAGAATCCGGCACACCCAAATACAGGGGCGCCGCACACCCCCTATGTTTCACCGATGAGGTCCTGGATTATGAATTTCCTGAGGGATTCAAACCCGTAAACATAGAGGCATATGATGGAACAACAGACCCTGGAGTCTGGATCGAGGATTATATCCTCCACATACATATGGCTAGAGGAGATGACCTCCACGCCATAAAATACTTACCCCTCAAGCTTAAAGGGCCAACCCAGCATTGGCTTAAAAGCCTTCCTGAAAACACAATCGGAAGTTGGGAAGAGCTCGAGGAGGCTTTCCGAGCAAATTTTCAAGGGACCTATGTCCGCCCTCCGGATGCAGACGACCTTAGTCACATAACTCAACAGCCCGAAGAATCTGCTCGGCAATTCTGGAATATATTTCTCACTAAAAAGAATCGGATAGTCGACTGTCCGGACGCCGAAGCCTTAGCAGCTTTCAGGCATAATGTCCGAGACGAATGGCTCGCCAGACACCTCGACCAAGAAAAGCCAAGAACAATGGCCGCACTAACAAGCCTCATGACCCGCTTTTATGCAGGAGAGGACAGCTGGTTGGCAAGATGTAGCACCAGTGACCCAAGTACATCCGAAACTAGGGACGGAAACGGAAAACCGCGACGCAATAAGGACCATCGCCAGACTAAGGAAAAAAGTCCGAAGAGCACGGCAATCAACGCTGGATTCAAAAGCTCATGACAGAATCAGACAAAGCCATCCCTCCAGGATAACATGGATGATCCATCCAACTTAAACAAAATCCTAGACAGGATATGTCAAATACATAGTACTCCCGGGAAGCCTACCAACCATACCCACAGAGATTGTTGGGTCTTCAAACAATCCGGCAGACTCAATGCCGAACACAAGGGGCTCGACATACCAAGCGAAGACGATGACGAACCCCAAAAGCAGAACACAAGGAAACAAAAGAACTTCCCACAAGAAGTAAAAACAGTAAACTTACTTCACATAACAAAACGCGCGGCGCCCATAAAGGTACGCACCACACGGCCTATCCCAAAGGAGTCTCGTCACTGGTTGTCAAAACCAATCATCTTCGACCATCTGGATTACTCCAGAAGTACCAGGAAAGCAGGCTGGACCGCCTTGGTACTCGATCCAATAATCGGCAGACTCCAATTTACAAATGTCCTAATGGACGGCGACAACGGTCTAAACCTGATATATCAGGACACAATCTGCCACATGGGGATAGACCCAACAAGAATTCGTCACAGCAAAACCTCCTTTCAAGGGGTAACGCCAGGTCCAGACACCCAATGCATGGGTTTTCTCTGGCTTGAAGTTATATTCGGCTACCCCGATAACTTCCGTCGCGAAAAGCTAACTTTCCACATTGTCCCATTCTCAAGTCGCTATCAAGCACTACTGGGACGCGAAGCTTTCGCCCGCTTTAATGCAATACTGCATTATGCATCTCTAACGCTTAAGATGCCCGGTCCACGAGGCATCATCTCTTTGAAGGAGAAGCATTGAAGTGCACCTCCCCCAAGCGGAGGACTGTGCGGCCGCTTTGACAGCCCCACAATAAAATGGCTTCACCGGCCAAAAACTTTGGAATAGGTCATTAGAGAGCACGAACGCGGATAGACGAGTTCGGTACAAAATTATCATTGATGCAGGCTTAACGACCACACAACCCTGTTCTAGGGGCTCTGCACCTGTAAACTAAGAGACAATCAAGCTCGGTTTCACATATTTTACCTTACACTTTGTTTATTCAATATAAATTCTGTTCGGCACGACCCTTTTTTCAACTTAGTTACTCTCTTTTTACAGATGATCATCATGCTGCGCCCATCCAGTATACGGCACAATGGAGACACAGGCGCAGACATGCAGCAGGGACCCGTTCTAAGGATTCTTTGTAGATTAAGACCCTGCGTAAACCTTTTTTACTGTCTCTTGTTGTTATATATCCCCTGGTTTTCTCTCATATAACCAAGGAGGAAGCTGGCGTCTTGGCATGTGGGCACGTCAGAATTTTTGCGCGTACCTGGATACTAGGGGCTTTCTAATAAAGGGTGTTGTTTCGCCCGCACTTATAAAGACCGAACACCTTAGGGAGTGTTCGGCGTCACGAGTTTTGGCATTATATGCATCAGCTCCGAATCATGTCTTTGGTCAAATGTTGGGTTGCCCGGCTCCTGAGTTCGGCTACCTTATGTTCCGCTCTATCGGCTAAGGTAGCACCAGGAGAACTACTGCGATTGTGCCCCGGTTAGGCCGGGCGAGCACCTTAGTAGAGAAAGCCGAAAACTGACTGTCATGATGTAGCGTGAGACTGGTCAGCCACTCGATGACCTACCGGAATCTATAGGATTCCTCCGCTTTAACGAAGGGCCGTTTCTCGGCCAGGCACATACGCGCCCCGAACTCGGGCGAGCGCAGTCGCCACCAAGGGGCTACCTAAATAGTCCCACTATCAAGCTCCTATGGCTAAGTGAAAGTGTTAAAGCATTATAGTCCGGTTGCCTAGCCCGTTGCGCTATCACCTCCTTTGTAGGACCAAGACGTTGGATTAAGTGTGAAAATGCCTCTTCTGCGAGCACCCCCGCACTATGTGCGTGGGGGCTGAAGCCAACGACTGCCATCTTTCAGATTTTGTATACATATATCTCTTAAAACGGCCGCACAGGAGGTGTTCCCAATACTTGAAGGCACAAGTATAAAAGGCTACTACAATTTATCAAATTATTGCTTTATAACTACATATGCTATCATAACATAGCATCCTTCGAGCACCGCGTCTCTATTACACGAGCGCCTTCAAGGACTTCCTAAAAATAGTGCTCGGAGGGTACTCGACTTTTGTCCGAATCTCGGGATGCAACAATGGTGGTCTCCATCTCTGCCCAGTATGTCTTGACACGGGCAAGAGCCATCCATGTGCCCTCTATGCATGCTGACCTCTTCGTCACATCGATACGCGGCACCGCGTCAAGGAATTGCTACACCAAGCTGAAATAACTCTTCGGCTCCGATCTCCCCGGCCACAGATGACCCATGACGTACTTCATGGCGAGTTCGGACAACCTAGTCAGTTCGGCCCATTGAGCCAGACGATCGTCCACTGCCAGTGGACACTCTGGATTGTGGAACTGTGACCAGAAAAGCTTTTCCACTTCGCGATCTTTTTGACCTCGAAAGTGTTCGGTCGCATCAGCAGCACTTGCTGCCAAATCCAGATAGGCGTCCTCCACACTCCACATCCGGTCCAACGGAGCAAACTTCGGATCGCAAAACTTCCTCCGCAGCATAAAGGGCTTTCCAGCCGCAATCTGTCCGGCCTGACGCAGCTCCTCCTTCGCAGCTCTCATCGCAGAGCGAGCGTCATTGGCATCAGCAGCGGCCTTCTCTAAGTCCGTCTGTCTCGCCCGGTCTTCTTTCTCAAGAAGCTTGCAACGGTCAGCAGCGCTCTTTAACTTCACGGCCATCTCAGCCATCTCCTCCTTGCTTCGGCAGTGAGCAGCCTGTTCGGCTCTCAGCTCTTCAAGGGCTTTTTAGGCAGCCGCATCACTTTTCCTGGCTCGTTCCTTAGCTCGGGCAAGTTCCGCCCGAAGACTCTCCACAGCGGCCACACCATCTGCGTCAAGCACACACATTGTAAGATATTGGCATAAAGCTCCTCTTACCAGATGCCGCCCAAGGAATTACATACCTTGAGCCTCATCAAACCGCTTGTTGACAAGCGCGATGTCGGCATCTGCCACGTCAAGTTGCCACTTTCGTTCGGCAAAATCATCACTCCAGATCGATTCCGGACAATTCGCCACCTATATACAAAGGCGACATTAAAGACCCGGGATTATGATCCTCTGCACGCCATCAATTTTGACAACGCACAGAGTCTCAGGGGCTACTATCTACACAGGGCGCATCTTACTTATGCGCAACTGACAAAAGTGTACATTATCTAACGTACCTCAAAACCCGTCAGTAAACTTTTGACGGCCTCATGCAATCCACTTTCTGCGGATGAAATCCTTTCAATCACCGTGCCCATCAATGCACGGTGCTCCTCTGAGATAGAAGCTCGCCCCAGCAGAATCTTTAGCTCCTCCGGCCGAGCACCAGACGGTGCCGGACTTGTCCTATGGCCTCTTTCGAAGGCCGGACGCGGAGAACCTTGGGGGGCCACATAGCTATCTTCCGTCCCTGCCGGATTCAGAGAAACCCTTCGCGACGACACCTCAGGGTCGCCCGCCTCGCTAGGCGGTACGGCAGGGGGAGGCGTCCCGCTCTCCATCATCTCCGGAAGAAGATCCCCCGAAGACGAGCTCTGCTGAGAAGGGCCGAGGTCCGAGCTACAAAGTAAAAATTCGGTTAATCTTCTCAGATATAAAGCAAGGATTTCTCTCATCTCTCTAAAGGAAAATCTTTCTCCACTTACGGCTCGCTGGAGGGCTGGCCCTCTTGAGGGCATAGTTCGGCCGAGGAATCCCTCGGCGTAGGACCCTCTGACGAGGATTTTTTCCCCCGCTTGGAGGCTTTTGCCTCCTGGTTTTCAGAGGCAGTCCTCTTCTTCCCCTTAGGAGAGGAATTGTTGGTTCCTCCCCTCGGGACAGCCTCCTTCGAGGAGGCCATAGTTTCCTTGTCCTCCCCCTCACGTCCCTCCAAAGGCATTATCTTCAACATCCGGACAAGCATGGGATCTGGCCTGGTTTCGGGAAGGGGAGCCGGACACCTGATCAGCTTTGCCTTCGCTATCCACTCCTGTTTAAAAGGACAGCTCTTTTAGGGGCAAGTTTATGACAATTATACGAATAGCAAGTCCGGGCACAAGGTTACTTACTTGAGTATCCGGGCGATTGCAGCTTAGGCCTGCGTGCTCGGTCAAATCCGGACACATTGCTTGTGATCCGAAGAACAATTTATACATCTCCGCCGGCGTTGCGCCCATGAAATGCTGGAGAGCTCGCGGTGCCTCTGGATTAAACTTCCACAGGCGAAGGGAGCGATGTTTGCCAGGCAATATTCGGCGAATTAGCATGACCTGCGTCACCTTGACTGGGCTGAGGTCTCTTTCTAGGAGATCCCTAATGCGGCCCTGCAACAAGGGCACGTCTTTGGATAACCCCCAATCTAACCCTTTGTTGACCCATGACGCTAGCCGTGGTGGGGGACCCGAGCGAAAGGTAGGAGGCGCCATCCACTTGGTGCCCCTGGGAGCGGTGATATAGAACCACTCTCGTTGCCACAAGCCGAGCTCCTCTTGAAAGGAGCCCTCGGGCCATGAAGCATCAGCATTCCTGCTTATAACAGCGCCTCCGCACTCTGCGTGCCGTCCCTCGATCATCTTCGGCTCCACTTTAAAGGTCTTGAGCCATAATGAAGTGAGGGGTAACACGGAGGAACGCTTCACACACGATGATGAATGAGGAAATATGGAGGATGGACTCCGGAGCTAAATCATGGAATTCCATCCCGTAATAAAACAGCAGCCCCCTCACAAAGGGATCCATTGGGAAGCCTAACCCCCGAAGGAAGTGAGACATGAACACCACGCTCTCACCGGGCTGGGGACTGGGAATGGCCTGCCCTTGAGCAGGCAACCTATGCGAAATTTCGCCGGTCGGGAACTTAGCCTCTCTCAACTTTAGCACGTCCTCCTCCGTGACGGAGGAGGGCGTCCATCGGCCTTGAAGGTCAGAACTGGACATTGTCGAAGGTCCGAAGCGCCTGGAATTTGGAGCCTAGGGTGTTGGAACTCGAGGCGATGGGCGAACTTGTTTGAGACTGAAAAAAAGGAGTAAGGCCTTGGTCTCTTTATAAGAGGTTGAATACCAAGAGCCCTCCCCGTAACCATTTGGGATTCACCTTTAATCGAGAAAACATGCTAACGGGCACGATTTGGTTACCCACGTCCATATTGATGAGAATCCCATAAATAAAGGGGACACGATCTCTGCTTTGACAAGACGTGCCAAGGAAACCGCCTCGCAAAACGTGCTGAGGTGGAAAAGTGAAAACGATTCAAGTAAAAGACTTGGCCGTAGTGTGATGTCAAGCTGCGGAATACGTCAGCAGATTAGATTTGTGTTAATATTATTCTCTCTATGGCAATATGTGGAAACTTATTTTGCAGAGTCGGACACTATCCTTAGTGTTTAAAATCTTGTTGAAGAACTTGGAGGAAGAACCCGCCTTGCAATGCCGAAGGCAATCTGCGCGCCGGACTCATCGTCATTGAAGCCTGGTTCAGGGGCTACTGAGGGAGTCCTGGATTAGGGGGTGTTCGTATAGCCGGACTATACCTTCAGCCGGACTCCTGGACTATGAAGATACAAGATTGAAGATTTCGTCGCGCGTCCGGATGGGACTTTCCTTGGCGTGGAAGGCAAGCTTGGCGATGCAGATATTCAAGATCTCCTACCATTGTAACCAACTTTGTGTAACCCTAACCATCTCTGGTGTCTATATAAACTGGAGGGTTTTAGTCCGTAGGACAACAACTTCATCATACAACAATCATACCATAGGCCAGCTTCTAGGGTTTAGCCTCTCTGATCTCGTGGTAGATCTACTCTTGTACTACCCATATCATCAATATTAATCAAGCAGGATGTAGGGTTTTACCTCCATCAAGAGGGCCTGAACCTGGGTAAAACTTCGTGTCCCTTGTCTCCTGTTACCATCCGGCCTAGACGCACAGTTCGGGACCCCCTACCCGAGATCCACCGGTTTTGACACCGACATTGGTGCTTTCATTGAGAGTTCCTCTGTGTCGTCACTTTTGGGCCCGATGGCTCTTTCGATCATCTATAACGATGAAGTCCAGGGCGAGACTTTTCGCCCCAGACAGATCTTCGTCTTCGGCGGCTTCGCACTGCGGGCCAACTCGCTTGGCCACCTGGAGCAGATCTAAAGCTACGCCCCTGGCTGTCAGGTCAGGTTTGGAAGCTTAAACTACATGGCGGATATCCGCGGGGATTTGATCTTCGACAGATTCGAGCCACACCCGAGCGCGCCGCACTGTCTCGAGGGGCATGATTTAGCTCTACCACCGAACAGTACCCTGGAGGCCACACACGCATCGGTTCCGACCCTTAATTCGGAGCCTATTGCGCTAATCGAGGATGAGCGGTTGGACGTCACCTCGGGGGCTGCGAACTCAAAGGCGATCGAGCTAAACGCCAGTCCCGCGCTCCGCACGGCCCCTGACTCCGAGGAGCCGGATTCCTCTCCGAACACCGAGCATCCCGCGCCCCTACCGATCGAATCCGATTGGGCGCCAATAATGGAGTTCACTGCCGCGGACAACTTTCAGCACTCGCCCTTCGGCGACATCCTGAATTCTCTAAAGTCTCTCTCTTTATCAGGAGAGCCCAGGCCGCACTGCGGTCAGCAAGGATGGGATACGGACGATGAAGAAATTCAAAGCCCACCCACAACCCACTTGGTAGCCACTGTCGATAATTTAAATGACATGCTCAACTTCGACTCCGCAGACATCGACAACATGGACGACGATGTAGGAGACACAGATGAACCAATGCCCACAGGGCATTGGACAACCACCTCATCTCACGATGTGTACATGGTGGATACCCCTAATGGAAGCGACAACGAGGAAAAAGGGGATGGAACAAGGGATCGGTCCCTCGGAAAACAATCAAAACGTCGGCGTAAACGCCGACCCAAGCCCCGCCTCGATAAAGGCCCAGCCATAGAGCAGGATGAGCCGGTAGACGACGAGCAGGCCTTAGAGCAACCGTCTCAACAGGGCAACATGGATAGAGAAACCGAACATCCCTCCCCTGGCGAAAATGGCACTCCGGACGACCTTACGCCGGATAAACTCACGGAGCAGAAGAACCTCCACAAGAGGCTCATTGCAATAGCACGCAACCTGAAAAAGCAGAAGCGGAAGCTAAAAACTACGGAAGACTCCAATTTACAAATGTCCTAATGGACGGCGGCAGCGGTCTAAACCTGATATATCAGGACACAATCCGCCACATGGGGATAGACCCAACAAGAATTCGTCACAGCAAAACCTCCTTTCAAGGGGTAACGCCAGGTCCGGACACCCAATGCATGGGTTTTCTCTGGCTTGAAGTTATATTCGGCTACCCCGGTAACTTCCGCCGCGAAAAGCTAACTTTCCACATCATCCCATTCTCAAGTCGCTATCAAGCACTACTGGGACGCGAAGCTTTCGCCCGCTTTAACGCAATACCGCATTATGCATCTCTAACGCTTAAGATGCCCGGTCCACGAGGCATCATCTCTTTGAAGGGGAAGCATTGAAGTGCGCCTCCCCCAAGCGGAGGACTGTGCGGCCGCTTTGACAGTCCCACAATAAAATGGCTTCACCGGCCAAAAACTTTGGAATAGGTCATTAGAGACCACAAACGCGGATAGACGAGTTCGGTACAAAATTATCATTGATGCAGGCTTAAAGGCCACACACCCCTGTTCTAGGGGCTCTGCACCTATAAACTAAGAGACAATCAAGCTCGGTTTCACATATTTTACCTTACACTTTGTTTATTCAATATAAATTCTGTTCGGCATGACCCTTTTTCAACTTAGTTACTCTATTTTTACAGATGATCATCGTGCTGCGCCCGTCCAGTATACGGCACAACGGAGACACAGGCACAGACGTGCAGTAGGGACCCGTTCTAAGGATTCTTTTTAGATTAAGACCCTGCGTAAACCTTTTTTACTGTCTCTTGTTGTTATATATCCCCTGGTTTTCTCTCATATAACCAAGGAGGAAGCTGGCGTCTTGGCATGTGGCCACCTCAAAAATTTTGCGCGTACCTGGACACTAGGGGCTTTCTAATAAAGGGTGTTGTTTCGCCCGCACTTATAAAGACCGAACACCTTAGGGAGTGTTCGGCGTCGCGAGTTATGGCATTATATGCATCAGCTCCGAATCATGTCTTTGGTCAAATGTTGGGTTGCCCGGCTCCTGAGTTCGGCTACCTTACGTTCCGGTCTATCGGCTAAGGTAGCACCAGGAGAACTACTGCGATTGTGCCCCGGTTAGGCCGGGCGAGCACCTCAGTAGAGAAAGCCGAAAACTGACTGTCATGATGTAGCGTGAGACTGGTCAGCCACTCGATGACCTACCGGAATCTATAGGATTCCTCCGCTTTAACGAAGGGCCGTTTCCCGGCCAGGCACATACGCGCCCGAACTCGGGCGAGCACAGTCGCCACCAAGGGGCTACCTAAATAGTCCCACTGTCAAGCTCCTATGGCTAAGTGAAAGTGTTAAAGCATTATAGTCCGGTTGCCTAGCCCGCTGCGCTATCACCTCCTTTGTAGGACCAAGACGTTGGATTAAGTGTGAAAATGCGTCTTCTGCAAGCACCCTCGCACTATGTGCGTGGGGGCTGAAGCCAACGACTGCCATCTTTCAGATTTTGTATACATATATCTCTTAAAATGGCCGCACAGGTGGTGTTCCCAATACTTGAAGGCACAAGTATAAAAGGCTACTACAATTTATCAAAATATTGCTTTATAACTACATATGCTATCATAACATAGCATCCTTCGAGCACTGCGTCTCTATTACACGAGCGCCTTCAAGGACTTCCTAAAAATAGTGCTCGGAGGGTACTCGGCTTTTGTCCGAATCTCGGGATGCAACAATGGTGGTCTCCATCTCTGCCCAGTATGTCTTGACATGGGCAAGAGCCATCCGTGCGCCCTCTATGCATGCTGACCTCTTCATCGCATCGATACGTGGCACCGCGTCAAGGAATTGCTGCACCAAGCTGAAATAACTCTTCGGCTTCGATCTCCCCGGCCACAGATGACCCATGAAGTACTTCATGGCGAGTCCGGACAACCTAGTCAGTTCGGCCCATTGAGCCAGACGATCGTCCACTGCCAGTGGACGCTCTGGATTGTGGAACTGCGACTAGAAAAGCTTTTCCACTTTGCGATCTTTTTGACCTCGAAAGTGTTCGGTCGCATCAGCAGCACTTGCTGCCAAATCCAGATAGGCGTCCTCCACACTCCACATCTGGTCCAACGGAGCAAACTTCAGATCACAAAACTTCCTCCGCAGCATAAAGGGCTTTCTAGCCGCAATCTGTCCGGCCTGACACAGCTCCTCCTTCGCAGCTCTCATCGCAGAGCGAGCGTCCTTGGCATCAGCAGCGGCCTTCTCTAAGTCCGTCTGTCTCGCTCGGTCTTCTTTCTCAAGAAGCTTGCAACGGTCAGCAGCGCTCTTTAACTTCACGGCCATCTCGGCCATCTCCTCCTTGCTTCGGCAGTGAGCAGCCTGTTCGGCTCTCAGCTCTTCAAGGGCTTTTTGGCAGCCGCATCACTTTTCCTGGCTCGTTCCTTAGCTCGGGCAAGTTCCGCCCGAAGACTCTCCATGGCGGCCGCAGCATCTGCGTCAAGCACACACATTGTAAGATATTGGCATAAAGCTCCTCTTACCAGACGCCGCCCGAGGAATTACAGACCTTGAGCCTCATCAAACCGCTTGTTGACAAGCGCGATGTCGGCATCTGCCACGTCAAGTTGCCGCTTTAGTTCGGCAAAATCATCACTCCGGCTCGATTCCGGACAATTCGCCACCTATATACAAAGGCGACATTAAAGACCCGGGATTATGATCCTCTGCACGTCGTCAATTTTGACAACGCACAGAGTCTCAGGGGCTACTATCTACACAGGGCGCATCTTACTTATGCGCAACTGACAAAAGTGTACATTATCTAACGTACCTCAAAACCCGTCAGTAAACTTTTGACGACCTCATGCAATCCACTTTCTGCGGATGAAGTCCTTTCAATCACCGTGCCCATCAATGCACGGTGCTCCTCTGAGATAGAAGCTCGCCCCAGCAGAATCTTTAGCTCCTCCGGCCGAGCACCAGACGGTGCCGGACTTGTCCTATGGCCTCTTTCGAAGGCCGGACGCGGAGAACCTTGGGGGGCCACATAGCTATCTTCCGTCCCTGCCGGATTCGGAGAAACCCTTCGTGACGACACCTCAGGGTTGCCCGCCTCGCTAGGCGGTACGACAGGGGGAGGTGTCCCGCTCTCCATCATCTCCAGAAGAAGATCCCCCGAAGATGAGCTCTGCTGAGAAGGGCTGAGGTCCGAGCTACAAGGTAAAATTCGGTTAATCTTCTCAGATATAAAGCAAGGATTTCTCTCATCCCTCTAAAGGAAAATCTTTCTCCACTTACGGCTCACTGGAGGGCTGGCCCTCTTGAGGGCATAGTTCGGCCGAGGAATCCCTCGGCGTAGGACCCTCCGACGAGGATTTCCCCCCCCCCGCTTGGAGGCTTTAGCCTCCTCGTTTTCAGAGGCAGTCCTCTTCTTCCCCTTAGGAGAGGAATTGTCGGTTCCTCCCCTCGGGACATCCTCCTTCGAGGAGGCCATAGTTTCCGTGTCCTCCCCCTCACTTCTCTCCAAAGGCATTATCTTCAACATCCGGACAAGCATGGGATCTAGCCTGGTTTCGGGAAGGGGAGCTGGACACCTGATCATCTTTGCCTTCGCTATTCACTCCTGTTTACAAGGACAACTCTTTTAGGGGCAAGTTTATGACAATTATACGGATAGCAGGTCCGGGCACAAGGTTACTTACTTGAGTATCCGGGCGATTGCAGCTTAGGCCCGTGTCCTCGGTCAAATCCGGACACGTTGCTTGTGATTCGAAGAACAGTTTATACATCTCCGCGGGCGTTGCGCCCATGAAATGCTGGAGAGCTCGCGGTCCCTCTGGATTAAACTCCCACAGGTGAAGGGAGCGACGTTTGCCAGGCAATATTCGGCAAATTAGCATGACCTGCGTCACCTTGACCAGGCTGAGGTCTTTTTCTAAGAGATCCCTAATGCGGCGCTGCAACAAGGACACATCTTTGGATAACCCCCAATCTAACCCTTTGTTGACCGATGACGCTAGCCGTGGTGGGGGACCCGTGCGAAAGGCAGGAGGCGCCATCCACTTGGTGCCCCTGGGAGCGGTGATATAGAACCACTCTCGTTGCCACAAGCCGAGCTCCTCTTGAAAGGAGCCCTCGGGCCATGAAGCATCGGCATTCTTGCTTATAACAGCGCCTCCGCACTCTGCGTGCCGTCCCTCGATCATCTTCGGCTCCACTTTAAAGGTCTTGAGCCATAATCCGAAGTGAGGGGTAAGACGGAGGAACGCTTCACACACGACGATGAATGAGGAAATATGGAGGATGGACTCCGGAGTTAAATCATGGAATTCCCGCCCGTAATCAAACAGCAGCCCCCTCACAAAGGGATCCATTGGGAAGCCTAACCCACGAAGGAAGTGAGACATGAACACCATGCTCTCACCGGGCTGGGGACTGGGAATGGCCTGCCCTTGAGCAGGCAACCTATGCGAAATTTTGCCGGTCAGGAACTTAGCCTCTCTCAACTTTAGCACGTCCTCCTCCGTGACGGAGGAGGGCGTCCATCGGCCTTGAATGTCAGAACCGGACATTGTCGAAGGTCCGAAGCGCCTGGAATCTGGAGCCTAGGGTGTTGGAACTCGAGGCGATGGGCGAACTCGTTTGAGTCTGGAAAAAGGAGTAAGGCCTTGGTCTCTTTATAAGAGGTTGAATACCAAGAGCCCACCCCGTAACCGTTTGGGACTCGCCTTTAATTGAGAAAACATGCTAACGGGCACGATTGGGTTACCCATGTCCATATTGATGAGAATCCCATAAATAAAGGGGACACGATCTTTGCTTTGACAAGACGTGCCAAGGAAACCGCCTCGCAAAACGTGCTGAGGTGGAAAAGTGAAAACGATTCAAGTAAAAGACTTGGCCGTAGTGTGATGTCACACTGCGGAATACGTCAGCAGATTAGATTTGTGTTAATATTATTCTCTCTATGGCAATATGTGGAAACTTATTTTGCATAGCCGGACACTATCCTTTGTGTTTAAAATCTTCTTGAAGAACTTGGAGGAGGAACCCGCCTTGCAATGCCGAAGACAATCTGCGCGCCGGACTCGTCGTCATTGAAGCCTGGTTCAGGGGCTACTGAGCGAGTCCTGGATTAGGGGGTGTTCGGATAGCCGGACTATACCTTTAGCCGGACTCCTGGACTATGAAGATACAAGATTGAAGACTTCGTACCGTGTCCGGATGGGACTTTCCTTGGCGTGGAAGGCAAGCTTGGTGATGCGGATATTCAAGATCTCCTACCATTGTAACCGACTTTGTGTAACCCTAACCCTCTCCGGTGTCTATATAAACTGGAGGGTTTTAGTCCGTAGGACAACAACTTCATCATACAACAATCATACCATAGGCCAGCTTCTAGGGTTTAGCCTCTCTGATCTCGTGGTAGATCTACTCTTGTACTACCCATATCATCAATATTAATCAAGTAGGACGTAGGGTTTTACCTCCATCAAGAGGGCCCGAACCTGGGTAAAACTTCGTGTCCCTTGTCTCCTGTTACCAGCCGGCCTAGACGCACAGTTTGGGACCCCCTACCCGAGATCCGCCTGTTTTGACACCGACATTTTGATATTCACCCTCTTTATAACGAGGCCAAGGCCTATTCTTTTCTTCTCGCACTGAGTCGAATCCTTCCCCCACCTTGAGTTCCAACACCCAAGGCTCAGGCTAGGCGCTTCAGACCTTCAATCATGTCCGGATCCAACCTTCAAGGTCGGTGGATGCCCTCCTCTGTCACAAAGGAGGACATCAAGAAGCTAAGATAAGCCAGGTATCTGACCACCGAAATCTCGCACAGGCTGCCTGCTCGAGGGAAGGTCATTCCCACTCCCAAACCCGACGAGAGTGTCGTATTTGTCTCCCACTTCCTCCGAGGGCTAGGCCTTAGTCTAGATCCCTTTGTTAGAGGGCTCATGTTCTATTACGGGCTTGATTTCCATGATTTGGCCCCGGATTCCATCCTTCACATCTCGTTGTTCATCGTCGTGTGTGAGGCCTTCGTCCACGTCACCCCACACTTCGGCTTATGGCTCAAGACCTTTAATGTCAAGTCGAAGATGATTAATTGGTGACACACAGAATGTGGAGGTGCCGTAATAAGCAAAGGCGTCGATGTTCCATGGCCAAAGGGTTCCTTCTCGGATGTGTCCATCTTATGGCAACGGGAGTGGTTTTACATCATAGCTCCCCGAGGTACTAAGTGGGTAGCCGCCCCTGCCTTTCGCTCGCCCCCCCGCCATAACTGGCGTCATGGATCAACAAGGGGCTGGACTGGGGGCCAGTAAATGATGTGCCGACATTGCTGAGTCGCATCCGAGATCTCCTCGAGAGAGATGTCAGCCTTGTCAAGGTAATGCAAGTCATGCTAGTTCGTCGAGTCTTGCCTTGCAAACGTCGACCTCTCCGTATGTGGGAGTTCAACCCGGAAGGACCATGAGCTATTCAGCACTTCTTCAGCCTGACGCTCGAAGAGGTGTACAGATTGTTCTTCGAATCACAAATAAAGTGTCCGGACACCACCGAGGATGTGGGTCTGAGCTGCAATCGTCCAGATACCCAAGTAAGTAGTTCTTCGGCCAAACATGGCATCTCTTTATTTATCACAACATCGTTCTGAAAAGTCGCTCTTTGACCAGGACTGGGTAAAAATGCGAAGATGATCAGGTGTTCGGCCCCCCTTCCTGAAGGCTCAACAGATCCAGTACTGGCCAGAATGCTTGAGCTCACGCCTTATCAAGCGCCCTCAGGGGAAGATAAAGGGGGGGAATAAATAAGCCGAAAGCGGGTCTCACTCATTACTCATCCAGACCGAGGGAATTAGTGCCTCCGCGAAGAAGGATAACCGGGGAGAAGAAACTAAAAAATTCCCTCTCCACAGGGAAGGAAGAGGACCGCCTCTGAAGACGAGGGAAGAAATCTTCGCCAGAGGGTCCTACCCCGGAGGGTATCCTTACTGCACAGTGCCCTCAGGGGATCAGCCCCCCACCGAGCTATAAGTAGACAAAAGTACTTTATAGTAAACATATCCTACTTTATTTCCGAGGACAATAACCGAGACGTATGTCCTGTAGTTTGGATCGCAGACCTTCTCGACAGAGTTCGTCTTCGGGGGATCTCCTTCCGGAGATGATGGAGAGCGAAACACCTCCCCATGCCTCCCCGCCTCATGAGGCGGGCGACCCTGAGGTGTCGTCACGAAGGGTTTCTCCTGATCCGCCAAGGCCAGAAGGTAACCCTTTGGCCACCCGGAGTCCGGAGTATTCGACTCCTAAGGGGAGCAACAAAAAGAGCCCGGGACTGTCTGGTGCGCGACCAGACTCACTGCGGAATCTTCTGGAGCAAGCGGATATCTCCGAAGCACACCGTACGTTAATGGGTACGGTAGTTGAGAAGATTTCATCCGCCGAAAGCGGGTTACATGAAGCTTTTATGAGCCTGCTGAGAGGCTTTGAGGTACGCAAAGTAATATGTATATTTTTGACGGTACCGCACACGCCAGGTGTGCCCTATGCAGATAGTAGCCCCTGAGACTCTGGTTGCTGTCGAAAACGGCGGCAAACAGAGGATCATAGTCCCAGGTAATAATCATGCCGCCTTCATGTGCAGGTGGCTGAAGGTCCGGTGGCTAGCCGGACTGGTGAGTTTGCCGAACTGAAGCGGCAACTTGATGCGGCAGATACCGACATCGTGCTTGTAAACAGGCGGCTTGACGAGGCACAGGGTATGTATTCTCCGATGGTCAACATTTATTAAGAGGAGCATAATGCTAGTATCTATAATATGCTGTGACTGCAGATGGAGCTGCTAATGTGGACACAGACCTAGGGTAGGGTAATAGGCTTGACCTATACATCCTACCTAAAGTTCTTGACCTAAGAACAAAGAAGTTCAAGAATTAGAAGAAGAGGTCCAACAAAGGTGTCGAGCGAAGTCCACTCGACCTGTCAATCACTCGGAGACCTCTCTTACCTAGGTCACTCGACCATAAAACCACTCGACATATCAGAAGACCTAAAGCCGCTCTGCGCAGCAACGGTCGGACATTCATTCACATACTTAATGACCATTTGTAGCACTTTAATACAGGCGTTACCTATAACGCCCCCTCTTAATGTACATTGAACCCTGGGTAACGGAGGGGAGCTGGGGTCCTGGCGCACTCTATATAAGCCACCCCCTCCTCTGGGAAAAGGGTTCGCACCCCTGTAATCCATACACGCATAATCCAGTCGACCGCCTCCGGGCTCCGAGACGTAGGGCTGTTACTTCCTCTGAGAAGGGCCTGAACTCGTAAAACTCATGCGTATACAACTACTCCATAGCTAGGATCTTGCCTCTCCATTCCTACCCCCCTACACTACTGTCAGACTTAGAACCACGACAGTTGGCGCCCACCATGGGGCAGGTGTCTTAGCGACTTGTGGGAGAAGTTGCGATTTTTCTGATTCCCTTCATCATGGTTTCAGGCGGAGTTTTGGTTGAGGGCCGCGAGATCCGTCTCGGCGCGCTCACGTTCATCACCGACGACTCCGCTTGGCTTCAGGAGGCTCCGCTCGACGTCGACGCGCTCCCTGTCCGTGGGGCAATGCACTTTCGCGCGTGCGTCCGCGGCATCCTCCCGTGGCAACCGTCGACCCAGTATCGGTCAGCCCCTGTGTCGTCCTCCCTCCCGGTCTCCCGCCGGCACAAGCGCTCCGGTCGGTCGAGGCTTCAGCGATGGGTGAGGCACGCGGTGGCTCGCCAGTCGGCCACCCCCCAAGTCGCGGCAATCGAGCCCGACGAATCTCTCTATGGCCTGTTCGACCTATCGACTGGCTCCGCAGAGACTGCATCCGAGTGCGGCAGCAGTGATCCAGCGGTGGAGGTTCTGATGGTCGATGGACCATGCAGTCCTCCCGGCTTTCCCCGCACCGACGGAGGCGATGGCGGAGGCGATCCGTCGCATGCCCATGAAGAGTACCTTCCCAAACCCCTCACTTCGCTGCAGAGGGAAGAACTTCGCCGCCGGAACATGGATGCACTACACACTCCTATCGTTGGAGAAACCCCCAAGGCCCGTGCCTTAGAGGACGCGCACTTGGACAACTTGGCTGAGCGCACTCGACTGGAGAACCTCCAGCGAGTACTCGACGAGCGTGCGCAACAACGGGTTCCAGAATCCAGTCAACGTCAGCTCTTTCCACCACCGACTCAGGTATATCGAACTCCGATTCAGAATTTAGCAGCTGCAGCCCGTATAGCAGAGTTGATTCAGCCTTCCCAGTCAGAGGCTGGTAGAGGCTTGTTGCAGATCAGAGCATTACTCCGGGCGGCAGGAGATCAAAATTCAGCTGTATCACAGTCGCGGAATAGGATCCACAGCAGATCCGTCGCTGCAGATACAGTCCAGTCGGCCCACAGCCCAAGATCGCCCCCGAGGCATGAGGGATGTGGGGACCGGCGTGATCAGTACAAGAACGTGAGTAGTATGATCACCGACTCAATCGTGATGATCAACATCGAGTGCCCACCCCTCCCCCAAGGAGTGGATCGTACGTGCCTCAACAGCAGGATGATAGACGTCCTCACAGTGTTGGGCGAAGGATTCCAGTCGACCCCAGGGAACCAGGCTTTGACGCGAGATCCATTGTCGTTCAGGGTTTGGTCAACAGGAACATATCTCACCGAGAAGGTATGACAGAGATGTACCCACTAGTAGCAGAGTGCACGTCTCAGGACCAGAGTGTTTCAGCAGAGCCATCAGGGCCGCAGTGATTCCTCCCAACTTCAGGTTGGCGACTGGAGTCAGTAAGTTCACTGGTGAGTCCAAGCCTGATACTTGGCTTGAGGACTACCGAGTGGCTGTTCAGATTGGTGACGGCAATGATGAAGTGGCCATGAAACACCTGCCTCTCATGTTGGAGGGCTCGACCAGAGCATGGTTGAACCAATTAGCACCCAGCAGCATTTACACTTGGGAAGATCTTGCCCGAGTGTTTGTCAGAACATTTGAAGGAACTTGCAAACGACCAGCAGGGTTGATAGAGCTGCAATCTTGTGTGCAGAAGTCGAATGAAACTTTGAGGGATTACATCCAGAGATGGATCACGTTGCATCACACGGTGGAGAATGTGTCTGATCACCAAGCAGTCTGTGCCTTCAAGGAAGGCGTTAAGTACAGAGAGCTGAACCTGAAATTTGGTCGAACCGGAGACATGTCTCTGAGTCGAATGATGGAGATTGCCAACAAATATGCCAATGGTATAGAAGAGGATCGGCTCCGGAGCGGCAAGCACAAGTCAGTCGCCCACGAAACTGAAGGAGGGAACTCCAGTCAGAAGAAGAAATGGAAAGCCGAGCCAGCTGCACCTGGAGAAGCCTTGGCCGTGACTCAAGGAAAGTTTAAGGGGAAGCCCAAAGGGCCTTGGAACCCTAAGAAAGTGAAATACCAAGACGGAAATGATGTGTTGGATTTTCCATGCCACATCCACACAAAGAAAGATGAAGAGGGTAAACTCATTCACCCGAAACATACCACTCGACAGTGTCGACTCTTGATCCAGCAGTTCCAGGGGAAACAACCCAAAGATAAGGAAAAGGAGTCGGACAAAGTTGAGGACAAGGAAGATAGTGATGACGGATACCCCCAGGTCAATTCCACCCTGATGATTTTTGCTGATGTTGAAAGCAAAAGTCGACTGAAAGTTATCAACAGAGAAGTGAGTATGGTCGCTCCGGCGACACCCATTTATTTGAAATGGTCTCAGACTGCCATCACATTTGACCAGTCCGATCACCCGACGCACATAGCCACCCCTGGGAGGCAAGCTCTGGTGGTCGACCCAGTTGTCGAAGGCACTCGACTGACCAAGGTTTTGATGGATGGAGGCAATGGCCTGAATATACTGTATGCAGAGACGTTGAAAGGGATGGGCATTCCGATGTCCAGACTCAGTACCAGCAACATGAGTTTCCATGGAGTCATTCCTGGAAAGAAGGCTGAGTCACTCGGCCAAATTTCTCTTGATGTGGTTTTCGGTGATTCCAAGAATTACTGCAAAGAGAATTTGATGTTTGAAGTTGTGGATTTCCAGAGTGCTTATCACACTATTTTGGGTAGGCCAGCTTATGCACGTTTCATGGCTCGACCATGTTATGTGTACCTCAAATTGAAGATGCCTGGTCCCAAAGGCGTGATCACTATTATTGACAATCGGAAGAAGGCGGAAGAGTGCTTTCAGAAAGGCTCAAAGATCGCCGATGCTTAGATGGCAATGGTAGAGCTGCAGGAATACTAGAAAACTGCAGACCCGAGTGATTTGTTGCGAGCCAAGAAGCCCTCTACGGAATCAGAGTTTCAGTCGTCCGGTGAGACAAAGCCGATTCATATTCATTCGACCGATCCCAAGGCTGCTCTGGCCCATATCTCAACCACACTCGACTCCAAATAGGAAGAAGTGCTCATCCAGTTCCTCCGTGAGAACTGGGACATCTTCGCATGGAAGCCTTCTGACATGGCGGGTGTTCCAAGGGGGCTGGCTGAGCACCGTCTACGAGTCGACCCAAAAGTGAAACCTGTAAAAGAACATCTTCGAGGGTCCGCCGTCCAGAAGAGAAAGGCCATTGGCGAGGAGGTGGCTCGACTCTTAGCAGCGGAGTTTATCCGAGAGATTTACCACTCCGAGTGGCTCGCCAATGTTGTCATGGTCCCCAAGAAGGACAAGTCACTTCGCATGTGCATTGACTTCAAGCATATCAATCGGGCCTGCCCAAAAGATCATTTTCCTCTCCCCTGCATCGACCAGATAGTCAACTTGACTGCGGGATGTGAGCGCCTGTCTTTTTTAGACGCTTATTCCGGTTACCATCAGATCCGTCTGTATGGGCCCAACGAGATCAAAACAACTTTCATCACTCCATTCGGGTGCTTCTGTTATGTTACCATGACATTCGGCCTCAAGAATGCCGGAGCCATGTTCATGAGGATGATTCAAAAGTGTTTGCTCACTCAAATCAGTCGGAATGTGGAAGCATACATGGATGATATTGTGGTCAAGTCACGAAAGGGTTCCGACCTACTGACTGACCTTGCTGAAACATTTGCCAACCTCAGGAAGTATGATATCAAGCTTAATCCATCAAAGTGCACATTCGGAGTTCCTGGCGGAAAGTTAGTCGGTTTTCTCGTTTCCGAATGAGGAATCGACGCCAACCTAGAGAAATTTGGTACTATACTCCAAATGAAACGCCCTGTGCGCATGCACGATGTCCAGAAGCTTATTGGTTACTTGGCCGCTTTAAGTCGATTCATCTCTCGTCTCGGTGAAAAGGCACTGCCTCTTTATCGACTGATGAAGAAGTCAGACAAGTTCGAGTGGACTCCTGAAGCTGATGCAGCGTTTGCAGAGCTAAAAGCCCTGCTCTCCACCCAGCCGATGCTTGCTGCCCCAATCAGCAAAGAGCCTTTACTGCTTTATATTGCAGCCACGGGACAAGTCGTCAGTATAGTACTTACGGTCGAGCGGGAATAAGAAGGAAAAGCCTTTAAAGTTCAGCGCCCAGTATATTATGTTTCTGAAGTTTTGACTCCATCAAAGCAAAGATATCCTCATTACCAGAAGCTTGTATATGGGATTTATATGACCACAAAGAAGGTTGCACATTATTTCTCTGACCATTCCATTACAGTCGTCAGCGATGCTCCATTGTCAGAGATTCTGCACAACAGAGATGCAACTAGTCGAGTGGCAAAATGGGCGATTGAACTCCTTCCCCTAGATATCAAGTTTGAGGCGAAGAAAGCTATCAAGTCCCAAGCAATAGCAGATTTCGTCGCTGAGTGGATTGAACAGCAACTGCCGACTCAAGTTCACTAGGAGCACTGGACCATGTTCTTCGATGGTTCTAAGATGCTGAATGGTTCCGATGCTGGGGTAGTGTTGGTTTCCCCCCGAGGAGATAAGCTCAGATACATTCTCCAAATTCACTTTGATTCCTCCAATAACGAAGCAGAATATGAAGCACTTTTGTATGGGTTGCGTATGGCCATTTCACTCGGCGTCCGTCACCTCATGGTCTATGGCGACTCAGATTTGGTGGTTAATCAAGTGATGAAGGAGTGGGACGTCAGAAGTCTGACCATGACTGGTTATTGAAATGCAGTAAGAAAGCTAGAGAAGAAATTCGAGGGGTTAGAGCTGCATCATATACCCCGACTGAAAAACCAAGCAGCTGATGATCTGGCAAAAATAGGTTCCAAGAGAGAAACCATTCCCAGCAATGTGTTTTTGGAACACATCCACACACCATCAGTTCAAGAGGATCCTTTCACCAAAGAAGCCCTGCAGCCAAAAAGTGCCTCGGATCCGACTGAAGTTGAGGTTCCAGCAGTAGTAGACCTGATCATGGAAGTTTTGGTCATCACTCCCGACTGGACGGTGCCGTACATCGCGTATATCCTAAAGAAAGAACTCCCAGAGAATGAAGAAGAGGCTCGACAGATCGTCCTTCGATCCAAGGCCTTTACTGTGATAAAGGGACAGTTGTACAGGGAAAGCGCGACTGGAGTCGGCCAGAAGTGTATAACACCAGAAGAAGGTCAAATAATTCTTGATGATATCCACTTGGGGACCTGTGGCCATCATGCGTCCTCTCGGACCATTGTGTCTAAAGCATACCGAGCAGGATTTTACTGGCCAAAAGCAAATGAAATGGCAAAGGAGATAGTCGACAAATGTGAAGGATGTCACTTCTATTCCAATATGTCACACAAACCCGCCTCAGCCTTGAAGACCATTCCACTCGTCTGGCCCTTCGCTGTTTGGGGATTGGATATGGTTGGACCACTGAGAACTGGCAGGAGCGGCTTCACCCATGTGCTGGTGGCAGTCGACAAGTTCACTAAATGGATTGAAGCTAAGCCTATCAAGAACCTTGATGCCTGCACTTCTATCAGCTTCATCAGAGAGTTGATATTCAGATATGGAGTTCCGCATAGCATCATCACTGATAATGGGTCAAACTTTGATTCCGACAAGTTCCGAGCTTTTTGCGCCTCTCAAGGCACACGAGTCGACTACGTTTCAGTCGCTCACCCCCAGTCGAATGGACAAGCGGAAAGAGCAAACGGTCTAATTCTCAAAGGACTGAAACCCCGACTGATGCGCGACCTCAAGCATGCAGCGGGTGCATGGGTCGACGAGCTTCCATCAGTTCTCTGGGGATTGAGGACCACTCCTAATCGGTCAACTGGACGAACTCCATTCTTTTTGGTCTATGGAGCTGAGGAAGTTCTGCCGAGTGACCTGCTTCACAATGCACCACGAGTCGAGCTCTACTCTGAAGATGAAGCAGAGCAAGCCCGGCAGGACGCAGTCGACCTTCTAGAAGAAGATAGAGAGATGGCCATGATTCGATCGACTATCTATCAGCAAGAGTTGCGTCGATTCCATGCCAGAAATATGAAGAGCCGAGCCTTCCAAGAAGGAGACTTGGTCCTCCGAGTGGATCAACAGAAACCACACAAACTCACTCCTACTCGGGAAGGCCCCTTCATTGTCACCAAAGTTCTCCACAATGGAGCGTACCATCTTTACAATATTGATCGCCAGATTGATGAGCCACGAGCTTGGAATGCGGAGCTCCTCCGCCCCTTCTATACTTAAATACTCACTCGGATGAGATGTAATAAGAGATACCTCTGTAGTTTATTTATCAAAGACAAGAGTGTTATAATTTTCCCTGTGATTGTTGTTGCTTTTGTTTACATGAGAAATCCCCCAGTGGGTAGCTTAGCTGCGAACCCGTTTTTGCCTAAGTTTGTAAAAAAAATTCCTACCAAGTGACGAGCAAGCCTTTCACTCGGGGGCTTAGCCGCGAATCCGTTTCCTACGTATTTGAGAATCCTACCGAGTGGTGAGCCAGCCTCCCACTCGGAGGCTTAGCCGCGAATCCGGTTCGCCTAAGTATTTAAAAATCTTACCGAGTGGTGAGCCAGCCTCCCACTCGGAGGCTTAGCTGCAGTCCAGTACTCGCCTAAGTACTTAAAAATCCTACCGAGTGGGGAGCAATCCTCCCACTCAGGGGCTTAGCTACAGTACAAGTACTCACCTAAGTATTTAAAAATCCTACCGAGTGGAGAGCAATCCTCCCACTCGGGGGCTTAGTTGCAGTCCAGTACTCGCCTAAGTATTTGAAAATCCTACCGAGTGGAGAGCAATCCTCCCACTCGGGGGCTTAGCTGCAGTCCAGTACTCGCCTAAGTATTTAAAAATCCTATCGAGTGGAGAGCTATCCTCCCACTCGGAGGCTTAGCT